>NW_025764891.1:7340000-7445000 GCF_003918875.1 Haliotis rubra | reverse complement strand
CACGGTTGATAAAACTGCAGATCAGCCTTCAAACCGTATGTTGCTTGCTACTACTGATGTTCATAATACTGGTGCTATGTTTAGTGCGTTACAGGGGCAGTCTGCTGGTAAGGGGGGCGAAGAAGAGATCGTCTACATCTCAGTTGACTCCGTCTCAAGCTAAGAAAAAGATGTCATCCTCTTTTACAATGCAGAAGAAGTCAGCTGTTACCACATCGGAGCGCAAGTCTACACGTGCTAGGTCATCTACGCACCAGAAATCCTCCAACGAAGAGATTGTACCTCCTCACAAATTAGACGTTTTTGAGAACCCCCATTACTTGGACCTGATGTTTCTATGAGATCAGCGACTCAATCGACCTCTACTACTATGAGATCGTCTCCTACTACAGTCACAGCAAGACAGCTGTTTGACGTACTACCTCTTAATTCTCGGATGAAGTTGAGGCACATAACTTATCAGCGTTCGCGAACGCTTCATGTACACCTCGGCAGCTTCAACCTATGCAGAACTTCGACCCAGGGGAATTTATGAAACAATTCACCAACCAGATGATGGCCATGATGGAACGCAGATTCCAGGAGTAAGCGAAGGCTGGGAAAAGCCTCTCATCTACCGACATCTTGCGCAAACCTACGGGCCTGCGCGAATCTACTCCTCTTGGAACTACACCTCAGCTCCTACACCTAGCCGCTCTAGATCGAGATTTCATATCTCTCACAGACGTTCGTGAAGTTACTCACCTCAAGCCAGAGGTTCGCGAAGAGAAGACTCACAACACAGGAGTTCGCCCTACGATAGACGTTCGCGAAGAGATAGCTCTCCTCACAGAGGTTCGCGAAGAGATGTATCTACAGATAGAGGTTCGTGAAGAGAGCACTCCCAAGATAGACGTTCGCATAGGGAGGAGTCTTCAGATAAAGGTTCGCAAAATGAGGATGAAGGTTCGAGAAGGGGTACAGGTTCGCAGATGGATGAATTGTTGAGACCTAGCTGTAATAATCAGGAGACTTCGGACTTGCAAACTGACTTCGTCTTCCCAGACTCAGAGGTAACAGCATGGATTGCTAACGGGTTGAACTTGAGTCTCCTTCTAAGGATAAAGATGAAGTCTACACTTATATGATGCTCAACGATGACTTCGACTCAATCCCTCCGATTGAACCTATATCCAATGTACCCTCTAACCTACGCACAGCTTTCACGAAAGCATCCAAGTATCAGAGTCAGCACCTACCATCATTTAATATGAAGAGATTCCCCCTGCTTCATATGGATTCATTTACCAATGCGCCTGATTGGGATGATAACATCAAGCTAGTAAATGACTCCCGGAATAAGATGTATAAAGTGGAAGACAAAAAGCTATCTCAACTTGATACTGCTACAAGGAGATCATTCTTCAGGTTGGCCAGGTCCAGAGCCATCAATGAAGCGTTGATAAATAAATTCCAGAATTCAACTTCGGAAGAGGATAAGATGATATACTCAGCCCTCATTACACAAAAGAAGGATCAATACGTTTTGTCGGACCATCTAACATCTATTTCTGCAGGACTCACTTTACTACGCAGACAGGGGCTACTTGCTTCTTGCTCATGGAATGATAGATTCACCCAACCGCTACTAAGAGCTCCATGGGAGGTGCCTACTGTATTAGGAGGACTAATAGATGATGCAGCTAAAGAAGCCACGCATGATACCAGAGAAGTTATGATGATAAAATCCATAGATACTCTGGCCAACGTCATCCGTCATACTTCTCAAGAGTATAACAACAAGTCCAAAGGCAAAGGACAAGAAGTACTCCAGCTTCAGAGGCGGCAAAGGATCTTTTCGTCGCCCATCTGGAAATTACAGAGGAAACTCAGGGAGAGGCTGCGCTCCCAGATGATCCAGAGGTACTAGACGTTGATATCAAGGTTCGGAACAACTGGAGTCTTCCACCCCCAGCCGTACTGGAAGAATTAATAGAACAGCAGCTTCACATCAATCTGCTAGAGATGAAAGCCGTGATCAGTGCCTTACAACTATGGTCGAGTTGGCTGAACAACAAAATGCTGATGATCCACACAGACAACTCTACAGTCGCATTCTCCATAAACCGGATCCATAAGGTCTCCAAGCCTATTGCAGCCCACATTCCAGTTGTTCCAGATCACACAGGAAGCGAACAACTGGATAAAGGAGTGTCACATACCCGGAGCCAAGAACATACTGGCAGATGCTCTCTCACGACCACTTCACCCATCACCTATGGAATGAATGCTCCATCCAGAAGCTTTTCGGCTCAAAAGGGAAATAGGATCCTCTTGCATAGACCTGTTTGCCACGAGGTTCAACAAACAACTACAGACGTTTGTCTCACCAGTTCCAGATCCTCAAGCCTGGGCAACAGATGTACTGAGCATGTCGTGGGAAGGACTAAACGCCTATGCTTTTCCACCCCCAATACTACTTCCAAAAGTACTGTTCAAGATCAAACAGACTCAGACGCTACAACTGACTTTGGTCGTGCCCTTTGGCCGAACCTACTAATACATCCGCACACCAAGCAAGTCCACGGAAACCCGACAATATTCCAGTTACATGTGTGGACCGTATCAAAACATGCTTGAAGAAAAGAGGATACTCCGCCAGGGCAGCCAAAGCAGTAACGCTAGCGTTACACAGATAGACTCGTAAAATATATGATGACAAATGGCTGAAGTTTGAGACTTATGCAAGGCGGAAAGGCTTCACTGCGATGATAGCTACTCATTTCAAGTGGCGGAATATCTGTGTTATCTTAGACAGACCAGACATCTGAAAGGTTCGACATTATCTACATACCTTGCTATCAGTACAGTGATTACCATGAAAACAGGCATCAAGTTGACGAAAGTACCAGAATTACTTGCTCTTCTGAGATCGTTTAAGCTGGAGGACCAGCAAAAGAAATTCAGAGCTCCAGCTTGGGATCTAAATGTAATTCTACATCATCTTACCAGTGATGTCTACGAACCAATAGACCAGATTACACTCGAGCTGCTAACACAGAAGACTCTGTTCCTGTTTGCATTAGACACGGCAGCTCGAATATCGGAGATACATGCACTGGACTTCGGTCGAACCAGATTCGACAGAGGGCAACATAATGCAGTTCATCTAGGACTTAGATGGGACTTTATTGCCAAGAACCAGCTACCTGGTCATCCAGATAGACAGTTCCATGTACCAGCGCTATCTACAATCCTCGGCCCACAGGATATAGAGGACTTATACTTGTGTCCGGTCAGAGCCCTGAAGATATATCTTCAAAAGACTGAGGCAAGGAGACAAAAATTCAAGCGCCTGTTCATCCCATTATCATCAAGAACGACCATATCGTTCTGGATGAGAGCCGTTATATTGAGAGCCTATAAAGCAGCAGGACTAGAACCTCCTAGAGCTTCCAACCCACACGACGTCAGAGCACTTGCGTCAACACTGGCTCTGCACGGAAATTTCCCTATACCAACAATTATGGAGGGCTGCTTTTGGAAGTCGGACACGGTGTTTGCCAACCACTACCTCCGAGACATAGCCACTGAAGACGTCTCAGGCATTCACCAATTTGGGCCTCTCGTTGTAGCACAGCAACTAACGGTTCCTCAAGGCGCTGAGTTGGAAAATCTCACCTTTTATCACGTTGACTTGTCGATAACTTTGACTAAAAGGAAAGTACTAGTTTGAAAGTCCATGCGCACAGTCTAGCACATTAAAGATTAAAGATCCTGTACGGGTAAAGATCTTACCTGTACGTGAAGGGTCACAACTCATTAATGATAAAGATCTTATCATAATCATAAACTATGGGTTGTTATGAGATGTCTAGTAATATGAAGATACTAGTTTATCTGTAGCCACATGAATCAACATGATTCAACTTGTCTGAGACTGAAGTAAGACAAGAAAGTGGTTCCCCGAGTTATAACAGGTGTGTGTGTGTGCGCGCATGCGTGCGTGCGTGTGTGTTTTACAGGACGTATCTAAGGACAGCTGATGAATCCACAAGGGGCTTGACCCACCACCAATCTGTCTGATTCTATAAGCAAAAGTTCATGAGTCAGGATAAGTACAAATATGTAATTTTTTAAGTAAAATTGATATTTTTATACTTATCCTCACGCATGACGAGAAGCCCTCCCAACCTCCCTGTTGAAGACACTTAGGATTTCACAGCAGATCCAAGTGCATGGGCAGAAATTCAGGAGAGAGTGACAAGTAAGGCAGGTCACCTGACTGTTTGCGCGGTCGGGAAAAGGGCAAAAGGGAGGCAACTCGTGGGTGAGTGTATTTTTACGTCCGCTTCGGGAACTTCAAGGGATTCAAGTGTTCCACTACCATTTCCAAGGGAAAGGGAGCTAAGCAAAAGATCATGAGTCAGGATAAGTATAAAAATATCAATTTTACTTTAAAAATTACATTTTCGGTTGAATTGCTTTCAATATTTTTCTACCAGCTTGGAAAGCATCTCAGCTATATACACATAATTTCCATTCAATTTTCCGATGATTGTTAAGAAAACTGCAACTATTTAAACAACATATATTAGACATACCAATCAGGTTTAACATGGCTGTCTATCTGATAGATTAAAATCAAGTTGAACAGACAGACAGACAGACAGGTTTATTTCATAAATGTGGCCATGAGGCCATTAGTACAAAATGACAACTTAGATTAAACTTTTTCAGAGCGCATGGACATGATTTTGTTTACAAAAAATCGCTAGACAGACTATTATATTGTGGTTCTTAGTATTTAGAAGATGTACAATTTTTTGTTTATTTGGGTTCATAATATAGGTACTTGGTATGTAGTGAGTTCTTACCGCTGCATAAAAAGGACATTTCATTAACACATGATACTTATCTTCTAGCACACTTTTACAATAATCACACATAGGTACACTAATGTCATTGTCTTTAGATCTTCTGTACGAAACTATTTTCAAATGGGTGGAGCCGCATCTGAATTTCGTTAAGACTCTGCACATGTGTAACAAAGAGAGTCCAATCAAGTACAATTCCGGAACAACATCAGATGTAAGGGCAGAATACATATGTAATGAATTTGAGTTTCTTATATCTTGTGTCCATTCTTGATAGTACATGTCTTTACAGCGTTGTTTGAAAAGATTTAAAAACAATTCCCAGTTTCCAACATTTTGATATATCCATACTAGAGCTGTGTATCGTGGCCTAAGTGGCGAGACGATATATCCCGATACTAGTATTGGCAAGGAAACTGCGAGACGATTATCATCACGATACAGTGATGGCGATACGATACTTATCCCGATACTTTACAATCCTAAAAACAGGACATATATGATAGATAAAATGACTGAATCTTTATTTGTTATTCAGCAGAACATGTGTTACATTCACACACACTTAAAAGACTGTTCATGTAATAAAGTTTCAGCATTTAATGCTTAAGAAAGTACAATCAAACATATTCAGTATACCTTGCTCTAGGTTTCCCTTTGAAAGTTGTGTTTCTGCACCAATGCTTGCATAGGCAATGTGTGCAGTAATTTATACCAGAATCACTGCAAAAACTCATAAGTATGCTTTCTAAATTTTATCTTCTCTTTCTTAACAAAGCTAAGACATCGTTCATAGTTGTTAATAAATGGTGTTATTTGTCAAACAACTAAAACATGTTTCAATTACTTAAAGACAAGTCTTTACAGTTCACAGAGATTGTTCACATGCTTTCACTGATACACTAACTCCTTTGTTCATGTAACAAAGATGGCAGACACAAACAAATTCCTTTTAGGTTCAGGTTTTTTTTAAAATTCAGAAAAATTTCAAAGAGACTCCCTTCCTATTACTTATGCAATACTCCCTATTTAAGTTGTATCGGGATATATCGTCTCTTGTGGCGATACATCGATGTATCATGGACCCTCACGATATAAATATCCTGATATATTGCCTAAACGTGTTTTGTATCGATGCACTCGTATCGTGTAGTTGACGATGCAAATATCGATGAATCGTTACACCACTAATCCATACATAAGCAAAGCCATGTAAAAGGTATCTCCCACTTTCGGCTAAAACTGCCTTGTTCGGCGTGTGAGTCAAAACTACTGTCGGTTTGATGTTTATAATAACTTGGTTCCCCTTTTGATATAAAAGCAAGTTTGGGAAAGAAGTAGACTAGCTAGGTCAGAATCTGCCCCTGTTGATATAAGAGCAAGGGTGGGGAAGCAGTGGCCAGAACAGAACAAAATATCCTAGTGTAAACAAGGGGGAAACTTTGGGGAAGGGGGGGGAGACTTTAGCCTTGCCCAATCTTTCCCCAGGGTAAGAATATCCTAGGACAAAACTTCCCCGAGGAAGAAATGGCCTGCTACACCGGTATATATAAGAGCGTTTATCTGTCAACGTATCAAAAGCTTTTTTAAAATCAACGAAAATGCTATAAATTTTCCACGCTTTTTCCTTATGTACTTGTGGATAATGGAATTTAATACAAATATTTGGTCAACAGTACTGTAGTCTCTCTAAACCCTGCTTGAGACCTAGAAATTATATCCTGTGTTGAAGCCCAAAGTGTTAGACGTACATCTAGAATACTTGGGAATTTTTTGCTTATTATATCAAGTAGTTATTGGGATCCTCTTTATCTCCTGCTATATTAACGGAACGATAAGACCAAGGTTCAAAGAATCTGGAAAGTTACCACCCTTGAGAATGTCTTTGAAAAGACGTTTATAGAATAACATTTTTCAGATTCTTATCTGCATTCAAAATTTGATCATTAGAGATGTTGTCATCCAAGATATTGTCCCAATCTCTGCATTGTTCACAATTAACAACATCATGATTTTCAAGAAATGTTCGTACATGTATATCAAACTGTGTGCAATCTGTTAGAGGGTGTAAGAGGTTACTAAAGTGTTTATGCCACTTATCTGGGGTGATGTTTGTTTGTAGGCTGGTAGTGTTACAATACGTCTTGATTGACTTCCAGAACTCTTTGCATGTTTTACCTTTGGTTGTATTTACAATTTCCTCTGCCATATTGTTTTCAAAAGTAGATTTTTTCTGTTTACATAAAGCTTACAAACAGTAATAAATTTCAGTACATTTTGGAATCTACATGATCATAAACGTCTTACCCACCCATGTAATATATGACCTATAATACATGTTATCTTTACAGATTTTTTTAATGTAAACTTGTTATTTTTGTTAAAATGTGATTTAATTACATGTTAGAGTAACAGAATTGTTATATGTATTTACAACTTGATTGTAGATGAAGATCACGGAAGTGAAGATGGACACAGGGATGAAATCCTAACAGAGGAAACATCAAGTATTGATGACCAGTTTAGACTTGGTAGAAAGATGGAGAGAGCCAGTACAGTGTTTAATTCACCTTCAGTCGGCAGACGCAGTGTAGAGAATCCACCAACCACAGTAATCGTGAACATGCCAAATGGAGTATTCATAACAGAAAGTGAAATGGGAAGTGACGGAAAAGCTTCTCTCACTAACATGATTCTGAAACCAAGGGTAGACATATGTCGAGATGAAGTGATTGAGTATCTTTACACTCACGGGCAATTTGTGGGAACAAACCGTTCAATAGAATTTTGTTGTCCAAAAAGAATTCAAGAAAAGAAGTGTTTTGATTATGAACCAAAGCCGAAAAGAAAGAAAAGGAACAAAAACCTTGTATATCAAGAACCAGTAAAACAAAAGCCAGTTTATCTGTCTCCTAGTGAGGCAAAAGCTTGTCTGTCCAGAAAACCTGGAGGTAGTATGGCTCCACTCCAAACATGTTTACAGTGTAACATTGTTGAAAAAGCTAAAAAAAATGTGCCATGGGCCAAAGAGATTGGAATTCAGAACATATCTCGTTTAATGGATAGTAGTATTGGACATTGTTCAAAGCCAATGCCTAAATTATATGAAAGGCTGATTTGTAAGCACACTGATCCTTCTGAAAAGATGGATAAGGAACAAGAGCCATCTCCAGGAAAGAATGGCAGGAAGAGAAGAAAGGTTGTGACTCCTGAAGAAAGCTTAGAAACAGGTGAACAGGGCGAAGAAATAGAACAAGCTGATGGACACAACAAGACAGAAGTAGTAGATGAAGAACAGGTGTACATTGATGAAGATTGGACTGAAGAATGTCAGGAAGATGACGATGAGTTTGTAGAACAGAAGGAAGATGAACATTTGGTGGTAAAAAAACAAATTGTAGTAAATAGGGAAGTACTAGAGAATGTTGAAAAGGAAGAAGTAGATCAGATTTTGGTAAATAAGGAGGTACTAGAGAATGTTGAAAAGGAAGAGGTAGATCAGATTGTGGTAAGCAATAAATGCAAAGACAGGGTTGTGAATAAGGAACAGAATGTGGTACGGGTGCACAAGTGGGTTGTAAATTTTCTGCCAGATGAAGGACAATTTGTTTTACAGGAGGTAGATGAAGACCAGACAATGAAAGATGTAGATAAGATTGTCTCATCTAAAGCTTTGGTAAAACAGAATGTTGTAAAGAAGGAAGTAGATCAGATTGTGGTAAATAAACCTGATGAAGACCATTTTGTGGAAAGGGTGAAAGATGAAAAACAGTCTCTTGAGCAGAGGGTTGGAGAAACATCTGTTGTACAGAAGAAAGATAAAGGACAGTTTGGGGATGAAGAACAAGAACAGAATGTGATACGAGAGGAATCAGAAAATGTGATTCTGGTAAAGCATGAAGTAGAAGAAGCAAATGTAGTGAAGGAAAAGGCAGAACAGTATGTTGTGCACATGGAAGAAGATTGGGTTGTGGTAATGCAGGAAGAGGAACAGTCGACAAGAGAAGTGGAAGATGAAGAAAAGTTTGTTTTTCAGGGGACAGAAATAGAACAGTTGTTGGTAAATGGGGAAGAAGAAAAGATTGTAATGGATGAAGAACGGATTGTGGTAAACAAGGAAGTTCAAGAACAGAATGTGATAAAGAAAGCAGAACATATTTTAATACAGGAGGAAGAAGAAGATTGTATAGTGGTAGATCAGGAAAATGAAGAACACATTGTAGTTAAGGAAAGAGTTCAAAAGGTTGTGGTTCAGGATGCCGTAGATGATTGTATTGTCATTGAACAGGAAGGAGAACCCAGTGTGGTAAGGGAAGAGGTACAACAGAATGTGGTAATATTGATAGATGAGTGATAGGCTGGACCAAATCAGTGGTGACCAATGATTTATAATGATATACCAATATACCTCAAGACTATGTGCCAGCTGTTGTTTGAGAACTGTCAATAAATATGACTGAATTATTTGATTTTTGATTAAGTTAATTTCTAATAAGAGGATCACAATTGTCTTGAAGCCATTATTATACTGAACCACAAAAGAAACGCCACACCTGTACAGGTTTCTTAAAGCACACACAATTCGCTCAAAGTAGTAATCAAAACGGAGGATTGAGCTCAAACTTGACAATTATGGTTAACACTTTTTCAGGAATAGTTCACACAAACAAAATTACCATTAGGATCCCTCAAAGTCTATTGTGTGTGGCCTCCATGGGCATCGATGACAGCATTGCATCGCCTGTACACGGAATGAATCAGACTGTTGATGAAGGCCATAGGCACATGGGGCCCATTCTCTGCGAAATGCCTGATCGAGTTCAGCCACAGTTGTCGGCCTTGGCTGGAGATCATTCAGTCTTGAATCTGGTCCCAAAGGTGTTCTATTGGACTTAAATCTGGACTGAGTGCAGGTCAGTGTAGGGTTTGGATGCCATGTTGTCTTAGGAAGTCCTATGTTGCTCTGGCAGTGTGGGCACTAGCGTTGTCTTGCTGGAAGGTGCGATTTCTGTGACGTCCAAAATGGTACAATGTTGGGTCTTATGACATGGTCAATATAGTGAGCAGTTGTCACGCCATTTCTTCTTCCTGGACCGAGGTGGCCAACTCTATGGTTCACACCGATTGCACTCTACACCATTATGCTTGGACCACCCCACGAGTCTTTTTCAACAATACACTAATTGGAAAACCGTTCCGCGCCTTCGCCACACTCTCACTCTGCCTTCTTCGGCTGTCGAAACACAATATCGGCTTTCATCAGAAGAAAGCACAGTTCTCCATTGTCGATATGCTGAGCTGCTCATTGCAGTTGGTTTGGGCGGTGGCGAGGACAGGACCAAGATATAGTCCGTAACAGCAGAGGTTTCTTCCACGCAAAGGTTGATGCAGTGTATCGGCACTATTGTTGTGAGTCCCAATGATCTGGCGTGCTGTTTCCGTCGCTCTGGTGAAGCTATTCTGCAGATGGTTGCGCATAATCTGTCGGTCTTCACTTTGGGATGTTACTGAAGGTGGATGCTGTTAGAGGCCTGATACCGCTCCTGCAGTAGGTAGGTTTCCCTAACATGAACAATAAAATAATTGGGTACCTTCCGTGCAAGCTGGCCAACTTGCAATCATCCTATGGCTTGGTTCCTAAGATCTCTCTTAAGTGGTGGCATGGCAATTGTGTCAAAACAAGAATGATTTCAGGCGAGTTTTGGACTCGCTTTCATATGTCATAAGGAACCTTTTACCATGTTTGCCTTTATAGGTGTGCTTTTGAGGTATGCTTTTTCATCAGAAAGCACACTGATGTTGGCAATAACTGTCAATTTGGATATAAAAAACAAGCCAGAAGAGTGAAGCATTTTACAACGAAATTCAAATGAATTGAAAGTTGTGCACATGACAATGTCTGCAACTGTTTTGCAAATATAAAACGTCAGTGCCAGTCAATTCAATTCAATTCAATTCTTTATTGTATGAAAGGCCATAGGCCCATATACAAAAGAGATACATCTTGACAATGGCATATATAATCAATTTTTTAACTAATCAATTCTTTTCTTAACAAAAATGCATGGTAGATAAATGGAGCAACTTTGTGTTGTTTTGGAGGTTCTTTGCAGGAAAGTAAGGAAGACAATAGATTAACATTGATTTGAGATAAAGACTGTTGCGGTAGATACTTATTTCTTAGATTTTCATATACAGGACAAATAAACATAAAATGGAATTCGTCTTCAATAATAAAACAGAATGGACATAATCTTTGGGTTTTTTCCATAGAAACATATCTTCCACGGTTAATTAATAAATCATTAAGGCCTAATCTAAACCGTATAAAAGCATTGCGAATATTTCTGTATTGAAGGTGAGCAAGATAACACTCTGGCTCAAGCAACGACTTAAACTGACGATATGAATCGTATCTAGAACTTTCATTAATAGTTGAATGCCATTCCTGCTTAAACATATCAACAGCCCGCATACGAAACTGTTTAATAAACATAATTGCATTGCCAACTGTCTGTGATAACCAAATACAACCAAAACCATATCTAAATAGTAAGGTGCGAATATGGGATGTCCAGTTATCAAGTTTCCAAGATAATCAAGATGTAAAAGCATATTGAAAGCTTTTTCAGGTAAACGATGTTCAGGCATATTAATTATTTTACACCAATATTTTAAACAACGACAATAAGATGGTATGTACAATGGGAACCTCCCACATTCACCATAAACCATAACATTTGGTGTTGACAAACCAACGTTTAGAAACTTTTTACAGGCAAGCAAACGAATTTTTCTATGGTATAATACTCTTTAAAACCCCACATTTCAGATCCATACAGTAAAATCGGTTGTATCTGAGAGTCAAATAATTTGAAGTAAATAGTCGGTGTAACAAGACCGAGCATAGGAACAACAGAGTGAAGTTGATGCCATGTTTACCAGACTTCATGATATCTAAATATAATTCGTTAATGAAAAAGGAGAAAAGTAAAGGACTTAAATACATCCTTGACGCAGACCGACAGGACAATCGAAAAAGTCACTGACACCATAGCCACAGCGGACACATGACTTTACATTGGAATACATCGATCTTATGATACCATACATTTTACCTCTCAAACCTATATTTCTTAAGCATTTCCACATTCTACCTCTATCTACAGAATCAAAGGCCTTTTTGAAATCTACAAAAGCTACATATAACTTTCGCTTGCTAAAGGATAAATATCTCTCAATAATAGCATACAAGGTAAATATATGATCAAATGTTGAGTAGTCCTTTCTAAATCCAGCTTGAGGTTCCGGTATTAAATCTCTCATATTCGACCACTGTGTTAACCTACTGTTGATAATAGATGTAAACGTTTTACCTAGAATACTAGTCAGAGAAATACCCCTATAATTGTCAGGATTTTGTGCATTTCCGTTTTTATATAACGGGATAATAATAGATTGCGCCCATACGGAAGGAAAACGACCTGTATCAAATACTCGATTGGACATTTTAACCAGGAAGGGCATAATGTCAGGTAATGAGTATTTTAGCATTTCAGAAATAAAACCATCAACACCAGCAGATTTACCAACTTTAAGACCAGACACAGCATCCAGTATATCATATTCCGTAATAGGTGATTCCAGCACAAGCCTATCAACATCATTAAACTCTTCACTTAGCACATCGCTGTCACAATCTGATAACCAGTTGTCAACATCGTAAGCAATATCTTCCTTGGAAAAGAGATTCTTAAAATGACATAACCATTCCGTTTGCGATATATTTACTATGGGGATAGAACGACTTTGCAGAGAACGTATATTTTTCCAAAATAGTTTCGGGCTGTTTAGGGAGTTATTAAGTCACTCAAGTCTTGACGATTGGATATCATATTTGAACTTTCTGCAAGAAAATTTATAAATGTTTCTAAGTCTGCAGTAACCTTTACGATTATATTCACAGCGACATCGTCGAAATTTTCTTAGGGCTTTCCTGCTTTCTGTCCTCGCTTGTCTACAAGCTCTATTCAATTTAGGTTTACTAGTTCCAGGATCAAAATGCTTCATTTGTCTTTTCATACTTGAAGCTGAATGAAGTCTTGACTATCCTTGTAATAGATTCCACTCCATGGAGCCACGAAAATCATGTGAATGGATCACTAAAATTCAGCAATAACACCAGGTGTTCATGAAACGGGTAATCAATTTCTGCTCTACCAGTAGCACCGGCCATTAGCAATGTGGAAGAAATGTATTTCAGCCCCACACCGCAAGGCAAACCAATATTTAATTGAACGTGTGTGTTTTTTTCACACTACAGAAAGACTGACAGAAGTTCAACGACACAACGCCTTCGGCCGTTTACAAGGACGGATATCGCAGCATGATGTGGCAAGGCACTTCAGCGTGTATCAGACAGACCATCTCAAACCTATGGACCCGATACAAAAATACTGGGAGTGTTAATGACAGACCCAGGTTTGGTCGACTTGGAGTTACCACCGCCACCCAGGATCTCTACATCCGGTTGAGACATTTTCGTTCAAACACCACGGCCGCATCATCCACAACAATCCAAATCCCTGGACTGCTCCGAATCTCCGACCAGACAGTGCGCAACTGGCTATGTAAAGCCAGACCTTTTGCCAGAGGACCAATTCAACGTCACGTCGTTCCCTACATCAACGTAATCTTTGGAGCATGACAATGTTCGACCCCACGTTGCACGTGTTTGACAGGTCTTCCTCCAGCAAAACAATGTTCAGTTGTTACCTTGGCCTTCTCTATCACCGGATTTGTCCCCCATTGTCATCATATGGATGAATGAATATACGACTTGAAAAATAATGTATAGTTGCTGATGTTCAAACGTCTTGAGTACCAATTTAGACTTGGTGCATGGACCTGAGAGTACGGTGTGCGGACAAAACCCCTGTGGACAAAAGCCTTCTGACGAAAACCCCTTGGTACAAACCTCCACCATGTAAGACACACGCACACACACACACACACACACAGAGCTCCAAATGAATAATGAAGATTGTTTATCATACAAATATTTTATTCAGCCGACATTACATGCATTATGAACACTAGCACAAACTGGGTCCATCACAATATCATGGAATACTAAAAAATTCATGATCAATTATTACGATTTATTCCCACTTTTTGCACTCACACCTGTCAAGGGAGCTAGAACAGTTGTCCCGGTTTTGGCAGTAACGTTTATGATTCACACCTCATACTTAGCCCTTTGACACCTCGCTAATGAGTCTTAATTGATTTAATCAACTCCTGTGTAGAGTGAAGAAGCGTAACAGAATAACAAAGAATGATATTGGGGATGATTATTTTATTCACAATACATTTGCAAAGTATTTCTGATGTTCTAATGACTGCACCATCAGTAGTGGTCACTTGTGCCAGACATTTCTCCTTTACAGCCTGGCACCTCCATGGAATTGTGCCATTCTTGTTTGCTGTCCGTCTGAGATATAGCGATAGCCATCCAAAAGCATGTCGGCACCTTGCTTTCTTCCATCCAGGATCTGTCCTTTCTCTTCCATAGTGAGCATAAGTGTAACAGGAATTTCAGTTTCAAATCTATATTAGTTATCTACATAAAACATCCATCTTTTTCTAACTCTAACCTCTTTACTTTTACAAACCTCCTCAGTGCCTAATTGATCCCAATTGTCCCAGTAGCACCTTAGTTACCACCTTACTGACGAGGCCTAATTGATCTTAATTGGTCACAGGGGCGGTGGGGTAGCCTAGTGGTTCAAGCGTTGGCTCGTCACGCCGAAGACCCGGGTTCGATTCCCCACATGGGCACAATGTGTTAAGCCCATTTCTGGTGTCCCCCGCCGTGATATTGCTGGAATATTGCTAAAAGCGGCGTGAAACTAAACTCAGTCAGTCAGTCAGTAATTGGTCACACCAGTTGTCCCAGTTTTGGCAGTGAGATACAACACCTGCATGGTCCAGTGCACAACAGACTGCCAGAAATGGGAAATCAACATTATTACCACTACAAGCAATATATTAGGACTCAAATATTAGGAAAATATGAATATTGAATATTAGTTTCATCATTATCAGTAACAGCTTAGAGAAAGACACCAGTTTAAAGTAACAAAATCCATTTCACAGACATACTATTGAAAAAGGTATAACCTTCCTTGTTATTTTTCAATATCACCATGCTGGAATGCTACTGCCTGCTTAGCTAACGGAGCATAGTTAATTGACATGACTCAAATTAATTGACCAAACTCATTATGCTTTAAGTAGTCTTGCAATCCCAGATAGGATAACACACGTCACAATACACTTACTGTCACCTACAACAACACGTCATCTGCAGCCCCTAGACGTTGGGATTATCCAGTCATTCACATTAAGGCTCATTACAGGAGACATCAGCTCAAACACCTTGTTGATTGCACAGGTCCTCTAACTGGCCTACCTGGTTATAATGCCACCCTGCATATAATGACATATTTTATCCTGGCATTATATAGTGGAGATTTATCGTTACGTATACCCTTGAGATTATCGAGGATGCTCTATTGGGGGAGCGATAACCAATTCCAAGAAGGAATTTGCAAAACTTAGTGTGTACTTTTCTCTATCGAAGGTCGTTCTTGTATATCCCCGATTTCGGCACCGTAAAGTATAAGATTGGTTGTATTTTACTATCAATTATAATGGACGCAGATTTTATTGAGATGTTCCGGAACTTATAGATGAAGCGTTTGACATTGTGTAAAGCTTTGTCGGCTTGTTTCGCTAGTGTTTCACTGGCTGCAGAAAATACATTTCTTCATTAAAAATGCTGGATGCCCAGGTATTTATATTAAGAGGCAACTTCTAGTAATTTTCCATTTATTTGCCATCTCTCGTGTTATGATATTTTGCCGCCATTTTTTAAGACTACTATCTTCGTTTTTTCGATATTAATAGTTAATCCCCATTTTTTTTACAATATTCGTATAAAATGTCAATTTCTTGTGTAGGTTTATAGCAGAGACGTACCATATAATGAAACTGTAACCAAATATCGCTACATCATCCGCAAATAGGAGTATAGACAATGTGAGAATAGTTTCATCGATGAATATAAATGTTATGTCACTGGAATAGGAATCATATCTCTCACGGGATCATCTACATACATTATGAATAGTACTGGCGAAAGTATACAGCCCTGTCTTACCCCAGAAGAAGCAGAAAACACAACCTTTGATAATCCCTACAAGTAACATCAATTATCTCCACTGACACTGAAGACTTGGAAAACAAATCTTGGCCAACATTGTTCCATTTCGGATGAAATCTCAGTTTTAAGGGTCTTATGATATCTAGTTGATTCTCAACTTGAAACGCCTTCACCATCCGCAGTTCAAAGAAAGTCAAAAGGTATATCATGCTGACCAGCAGTATGACAACTGCAGTATGATATTCAGAATGGCGTATTACTTATTTCGCCCTACTGTGGCATTGGGCAAACGTTAGTCTGTCTCACAGTCCCTGAACCACATTAATTTCCCCACTGCCAAGCCCTCTTTGCAGTGCTAAAGCCCTAAATAAAGCAAGTCTAGATTTCCTCAGGTTCAGGTTCTTAATTTCTAGTCTCCCTAGGGCTCCTTTTCAATATAAATGGGCTTGTTTGTTACTATCAAAATTATATATATTCAGAGACTAAGCCTTAGTCTAGGCAAGCCAGACCACACACCAAACGTCTTCTGTACCAGCTGCAGGCTGCTATGCCTCCCACCTCATACACCCACATACTACAACCCTATAGATGTATCCATTGTTGGTCAATTAAAGGCCAAGTTCACAAACTTAACTACAAAGCTGGGATTGTCAACAGCCAAATGGCAATAGAGAAAGCTCGATTCCCGTTTGTTCTGAGACACTCAATTGACCATGGTTGTTCACGTTCTGGACTCAAAGAGTCGTTTAGAAAAATGGGAATCGCTCCGTTCTCTCCTCACAAATCCCATCTTGTTGCTCTCCGTCGTGTCTTCACCTCCGCCTGCAACTTCCGATAAACAGCCAGCTCTGTCTGTTGTCTCCTGCGCATCCTCGATAATCTCCAGGGTATACATTACGATCAGTCTTCACCATATAGTGGAGTGATCGTAACATATACCCTGGAGATTATCGAGTATGTCTCCTACGTAACGTGCGGGAAGGTTTTTAACCAACCCCTTGTTTCTTCAGGTTTGATACCCCCTTATCTAAGTGCCATCCTAGTTCCGCCAAAGGCCCCTGTTCCAAGCAAACGTAAAAGAAGATGGTTAACTTGCAAGAGTGGTGACTGGGAGAGAAATGATAGAGAAAATGAAAGTGAGAGACAGAGAAAAGAAGATATGATAAAAATGAATGTTGGAAGGGTGTAAAGAAAGTGAGTGAGCATGGTTTTACGCCGCTTTTAGCAATATCACGGCTAGGGACGCCTGGAATGGGCTTCACACGTTGTACCCATGTGAGGAATCGAACCCGGGCACTCAGCGTGACGAGAGGACGCTTTAACCATTAAGCTACCCCACAGACCCCAGAGAAAGATCGAGAGTGTAAGAAAAACGAGAGGTACAAAGAAAATATATTGAGAGAAAGAACGAATGAGATCTGAGAAATTGGAACAGATGAGGAACTGACGAGAAAGAGGATTGCTGCGGAGCTGGCAGCTGTAAGAAGGCGAGAAAAACACAGGATTAGTAAACGAATGAGGGAAGAGTGTGATGGTGAGAGTGATCATGAGACACTGTAAGAGATGTGGACTGAGAGAGCCTTAGTGGAAATATTCTTTAGTAGTAAAAACTTATTTTTTTATTTATCGACAAGATTGACATCAAATATTTTTAAAAATTAACCTGAAGAAATCACAGACCTGAGACATGCCAGATTGCATTCAGACGTTGGCCCAGCGTTGTCAATGGTTTTGCCAACATTGGGCCAACGTGTGAATGCTATCTGCGATATAATGACAGATTATTCTTTTCTATGTTTGATCTTTTAAATGGACATCTAAAAAACATTATGTGCTGATGGATTAAATATCTTAACTGACCTTTGACCTGTAGGAAAAACTAATTTAGTTATTTTTCGACAAGATTGACATAAAAAATTAAGAAAAACCTGAGTGGACCACCTGCGACAGATGTCATGAGTTCCATGTCGGGTGCATGCAAACTTCGGAAAGTGACGTTTTTTTGTAGTACCTGCTACAGTGAGGAGTAACAGATAACCCATGCTCTGGAATGGATGTAGATGTGTGAATATATATTAATAATATTAATATGCATTTTCCTTTTTGAATGGAAAGGACCGCAGTTATTTACAGCATATACTTTTATTTGAAAAGCAATACGTTCCTATGGAAGAAATCGCATTTCAAACTGAGTACCTATTTGAAAATACATTTCCTTAGATATTAGAGATCTAGCATACAAAATGTTTCCAGTTATTTTGTTGGAACGAATTATGAATAAACCTGATTTTTAAAATGCATTTTTCGGATTTCTGTTCGCATGCACGTTTGTCTAAAATAATAAGTGAAAATGATAATGGAACGTTTCTCTCTAATATTAAAATAATGTCAAAATCGGACATGTCCTTCAATGTGGTTTCCTTTCACTAAGACATGTACATAATACATTTCATTACATTCATTTTGTTACGACAGGACACATTACAAATGACATTAACGAGGCGAATGAAACGTCCATAAAACCAGCTTATATCAGGTTATATCACAGTGAGATTGAGTTTTGTTCTTTTAAGTTTCATTTTTTATAACAAATTCCAAATATGAAATTTGTTCAATATTTCAAAGTTTGAAAGACAATAGTTTTATTACCATATTTATGTCACATATTGGTGAATAACATGAACAATTCAGAAGGGGCGATAACTGCTTTTGTTAGTTGTGGGGAAAGTACAAGATTTACAACAGCACTTCGACAGCACTTGGGCCCCGTCTCGCATATCGCTAAAATTCGCCAAAGCGATATGCGACACTTCTAAGCTGGGCCCCGTCTAGCTTTGTCGAACGTTAGCGCGCGCAAAGGGAGCCGGGAACCAGCTTATGCTGTGCTGGCTGGCCTCATGGAACTCTGGGTAGGAGAGTGAATGGTGTATTTCCGGTTTGGTCTTATGCTTTATATATTTCTTTGGTGAAACCAACGATATGGCATTATAACCAGGAAGGATAGTTAAGAGGCCGCGTGAGGTACGGCATTTTCTATGCAATAAACAAGGTGTTTGAGCTGATGTCGCCAGTAATGATCTGCTCAATGTCAAGACTGTAAACTCAACAGTATCTATAAAATATGTTGCTGAAAATTGACCACCAGTGAAAATGGAATTTCTAAAAAGTAACAGAGGTCGTGTTAAACTTAGCCTTGATGGCTTTATGTACACTAAGAAGATTGCAAATAATGTTTCCATTATATGGGAGTGTTCAGGGAGGACAGCATTTCGCTGTAATGGAAAGCTTAGAACCACATTGGAGGTAAGTTTCTGTATCTAAATATCCTGGCCACAGGCCCCCACTGCGGGTCAGAAAATCGATAAACTAGGCCCCGGTATCAACACCCCCTTCTATATAATACATATAGTAGGGTGTTGATACTAAACCGGGGCCTAGTTTATTGATTTTCTGACCCGCTGTGGGGGCCTGTGATCCTGGCGTACAATGCCGTCCGGTAATTCCGCGCACCTAAGCACATCGATCGCAACACTGCAACTAACGTCTCTTATTTTTTGTGACTAAACATACTGGTATGCATCACATTTACCTAGAAATATAAGTTTTATTCACAACTATAAGATTTTAACGTTGCATTATTAGGGCCACATTATTTTCCAAAATCACTTCATCAATGTAAGGAAGAGTGTTTCATATTAAACCCAATTATGAATAATGAAGAAAAATGTTTAAAAGTCTAAAGAAAACGAATTTTCATAAAACTGTCAATTTATCTGTCAATTACTGTTAATTACTTATCTTTAGTGATTGAAAGCCAGTCCCTTGTAGAAATGTCCCGATTTCAAGCGTAAATGTGGTAGCAGACGATGTTTACCTTCGATACGGAAGTACGCTATTGCAGCTGCGCAGAATTGCCGGACGCTCGGAATTACCAGACTCACTTGTAATGTAAATTTGAGGACATCTATTTTCGTGCACCTATCATTTCCGGGTTCATGCAGTCGCTACACATCAAGTCATGTCAGAGTTTGTGTATGTAAACATGAAGTCGTCTTCGTATTCCTACTGTCACAATTTGGAAATCAAAAGCTTCAAATGAGTTTTTTATCAAAAGTTTTCTAGCTAACATGTTTTAATGCTTCTGCACTAATGCAAAATCATCGAGACGAAAATGAGCCCTAAAAATAGTTTTCGTTCATGACAGCACCCATCTACCGGAGTAGTATATATACTAGGGGTACGAGATAAAGTCTGACAAAAGCTACTGTAAAGCTTTATTTATTAAATAAAGCTTTTATCAGGCCCTTATCTCTTTCCGCTAGTGTGCATACCACTTTTTGTTCGCCCCCAAAACTTCCTGGTCACTATGACCGCAAACCAACACTTTCCTCGTCATGTGACACTATTGTGATCACTCGGCTATGTTGTTTCATATCAACCTATATAATGTTGATCACAGCGAAATAATTTAATGTGAATCTCCTATGATTTCTTTGGTTTTCGTAATGAAAGCTTGTTGGGCTTGTTGTATCCCTTGTTCTCGTCTTCGCTGATGGCAGTGCTGTTACGAGACTTGTTCCAAATTCTTGTTTCATTTTGTGATATTTTGTGAGTTCAGAGAGTACCAAACGAAACTCATCCTCTGAGATTTTACTCCGTGAGTGCCGTTGAAATATGATCGGCTATTGTGTTTAACTTTGCTTCGGCTAGAATTCTAATTTCGTCGTGTTTCAATGCTTTACGATGTAATTTGCGAGAT
The DNA here is from genome assembly GCF_003918875.1 of Haliotis rubra. Classification (NCBI taxonomy): domain Eukaryota; kingdom Metazoa; phylum Mollusca; class Gastropoda; order Lepetellida; family Haliotidae; genus Haliotis; species Haliotis rubra. The sequence goes on along the minus strand of NW_025764891.1, from coordinate 7,424,158 downwards.
ACAAACTTAAGCACCAATCCCACCAACCCTGACACCCCAGCTGTTATTTCAATGCCTAGCACTATAGGTGTGGCTACGATGGTGGACAATAACCCGACACCTACCGCACCTAATCCCATACTGGCTGCCATAAGGGAGGTATCAACCCCATCCACGAAATTGAAAGCTCTATGGTATTTCTTACATAATGCTTTCCGTATGTCGCGATCTTGTTCTAGTTGACGTTTTATCTCACATAACTGTCTCAAACGAAATCCGTCTACAGTTTCCAGTGTTTTTGCTACTTCTACGACTGGGTACAGTCCCATCCTGTGTGTGTATTATATATAATAAGATAAAATTTAATTGGTTTCGTTAATTTCTTATCAATGTATTTGAGGCTTATAAGGCTTAGATTTTTATGCAAGAAAATCCCTGAGACATCAATAGGCACATCTTGGTCCAAAATACAGCCCCCCTCGAGGCTTTTTTTGTAAATATCTCTTCATCCAATGACCCAATCGATCTCAAACTGTGCAAGTGGATGTTTTTGTCAGACAACCTAATCACATTGTAAATCACCGATTTTATGCATTTGTATTAAAGAATCTGTCAAAATATACAGCAGAACGCAAACTGCTTGCAGAGAGAGGGAGCCAATGACCTGTAACAGCGACGTCGTCTAGGTCGAACAGTTTGCCACCGAACGCTGGGTATAATGTCCATTCGTCCTCGTCGTTGCGGACTAGACCATACCGAGTGTTGCTGTTCGCTCCTGCGGTATTGACGATATCAGTTAAGTTACTGTCGGATCCACCGGCGGGGACTTCAGCGCGTTTGTAAATGTTATTTTTCAGTTGCAAGGCGTACAGTTTACCGTCTATTCCTGGTTCGTCAAATCCACCAGTGTCCCCGAGGTCGGAGATCGCTAGGTTGGCACATTTTCTTAATCGCGTTCCTGGACCATGGGCTCTAGTCATTATTGTATGTGCAGCGTTATGCTGAGGTACCCTATATTAATAGGATGTTTTTTAATATCTAAAATACACATTTTTAATTCAGAGATGGTACCTTGTGTTAATTTCTTGTACTGCCGTGACGAACACGATTCGGTTCTGCCGTCATTGTACTTTTCCGTTTTCACTGGTACTGCTCTCAACAGCGTAGAAGGGCATTCACCTTGAATGTTGTCTGTAGTGCTCAGCTGGTCGAGATGAATGCACAGTTCGCGGTATGGAACTAGGTCGGGTAATCCCATGCCTGTGACGGTGTTTGTCGGGGGTATTTTGCTCGACGGCAACCCAAGTGTTCTCGCCAACGGCCGGCTGAGTCTCAAGACGTTTCTTCCGTTGTTAGTTAACACGACCGTGACGTTCGAGTCGTTAATTTTGAGTTCGACTCCCACGGGTTCGAAGTGTTCATTGCTGAGCGAGCACACACTGTAGTAGCCGACGGTTATGTGGTTATGTTGTTGTTGCTGCTGTTGATGTTGGTCCATTGCGGGCAGTAGGTGATATCGCAGAGTGCGACTTCGAGTTGACCTGACGTGTTATCGATCACGTGCATCAGTTAAACGGACTCACCACTCATTATTTCTGGAAGTGTCACATACATATTAAAGTATATATACCCATTATATAATAATTTTAAAATGTAGAAACCGGGAGTGTTTTACCCTAAAATGGATATAGATTTCACGCACATGAAGACCGTGGTCGATGCGGTTTACATTTCAGAGCACAGTTTATTGATGTGTTTAAAAATTACAGGGTTTCATTGACGGTTCCTGGCAAAATCAATTCAATTTCGCCGTGTGGTGCTCTACAGCTAGGTGTGGCTTGGCGTTGAGCGACACTCGGCGTGGCCCGCTGGGTCGGGCTGTGTTTATGTTTCACGTGTACTTTCAGATAAGACGTATCGTCAAAGAAATCAGCGCTCCGCTTCCACAGGACAAAGGGTGGGATGCAGTAAACAATCCGTATGATCGACGAATTTGCAACGAATTCGAAATCCATCCGAAGACGGAGTGGCATTTGCCGGGTGGGAACCACGGTTTTGGCATTCCCATCGTTCACAACATGCCTCTAGCGAAAGCCAGCAAACAGCTAGTGAAAGATTGGGGTTACAAGTCGTATCATTACGTCAAGACGAACGACGATTACATGCCTTTCGACGACAGCAAGGATTACCGCGTTTGGAGGTTTGAGCAGAGACCCGCGGACGATTGGAAAATGGTCATGCTGGACACTTCGAAAGGGTTTACTTGTGCTGGTGTCATCAGATTGAACAATTCTATTCGAACGTACATGTGGGCCGTGCTCGGCGCTCAGGCGAAAACGCGTTCCGGCATCGTGGGTAAAGGGACTGCTTAGGACGCGCAGAAGCTCCATGGCACCGAGTTCAGTTCGAGTCTTTTGCAGATCTTGAACGACCTTCTGTGAAAAAATTTGGGCTGTGCGCCACTGTAATTTCGCATGTTTAATTCGTTGCGGATCAGTTGATTCCCCCAACAGCGATTGGCGAGTGTCAACAAGGCGAGTGGATTTCTCGTGAGATCGACCTCTCAATTGCAGCGCCCTGTTGTTGCCAATTTCAAATTTGGAATAGTCTCGTCCCAACGGTTCGCGTAATTCTTATCTCGTCTCAATGCATTGTGATATATATTTACGGTCTGCTTTAAAAGTTTGTTGCTAACGGTATTGCCCATGAACGAGGTGTCCAGCTGAGGGTCTGTGAAATCGGTCATTTCGATATTGTCCCTTATATTAATTATATTAAATGTATATATTTATATAAATATATAATGTCACAATACGGAAAAAAAGCTAGATCCTTTTAGAAGATTAAGAGAGCCTCTTGGTGTCAAAGCGTCAGTCTGTGGCTATCACCAATAATCCGAGCAAAAACCAAACCAAAACCAAAACCAAACGCTGTTGGTTCGATTCCCCAACCTGGGCGAGAATGACCTTATCGTTCCCGTCACGGTTCGGACTGGCGTTTAACATGGCATTGACTTCCGACAACGACAAACGTGAACTCGTGTGGAATATCGGCCGTACCATCATCAAGAAAACCACCATCAAAATCAGCGGCAACGAGGTGTTGAGTATAGACGACAGCGATGTGTTTTACTGTTATATAGATCTATGGAAAAGCCAGGGTGAACGTTATAATGATGTGTATCAAGGTATCAGTAAATCGACTCGGATGAGCGTCGGGTACGTCTTCACGCAAGATCAGCTCAACAAAATCCTGGCGACGAAAAAGCCATCGCCGAAGAGTATGGGAACCGGTTTTGCGTGCCGCTCGACTTCAAGTTGCTCACGGGACATGCACCGTTTTACCAGGCCGCGCTGGGCGATCGGTTGGAATACGAACTCACGTTTAACAACTACAGCAAAGTCGTGCGTACGCCAAACGGGGATGCTGGTAGTTACGCCATCGACAACATCTCGCTGGAGTTCAACATGGTAACGAGCCCGGAGCTGGCCCGACAGGTTCAAAACCAGTACTCGGGAAAGCTGTCCATCCTGTACGCCCGAGTCCTGCGGCACCGAACGATCGTACAGGACGAGCGACACGCTGTAGATAATCAAATTGAACGTGCCGGCGCGATCGATGAAAGGCATCTTGATCGTTCCTGTGGAGGATTACGAACCGTTTCGAATAGACGGCGAAAGGTTTTTCAACCCCGAAATCACGAAAGTGGAAGTAAACATCGAGGGCGTGTCCAACCAACTGTTCAGCCAAGGTATGAGGGCACACCAGCAGTGGGATGAGATGAAAAACCAACCCAACGTGAAAGAACCCGTGCAGATTGGGGATTACCTGACCACCAAGTATGCGCTGTGGTTGGACATACGATCCACGGACGATGATTGGTTGCATGGCAGCGGACGCCGCGTCGACAACGGCAGCGAGGGGATAACCATCCAAATCACCAAAAAATCCCCAAACAAAGGCAAATCAAACAATATATTTGTACGTGATTATGGACGTGCAACTTAATATACACAATGGAAGATTCGTGCAAGCCATCTATTGATTTGCCTCAAGATCTGCGCTGTCGTGCCTGGTCAGACGGGCTGTTGGAAGACCGTTTTTGTGTTGAACATTCTGGAAGGATACTATCGGGGACGTGTTCGATAACATCGTTATTATTTGCCTTACTTTACACATCAACAAAATGTACACAGAGAGATCTTGGGTGATGACAGACCCGGACGTGCACAAAGTCGATCCGGGGACACGTCTGCAGGATTTCTTGAAAGCTTATCACAACAAATTTAAAGGGGAGTTGACGCTGTTCATCCTGGACGACTGCAGCGCTAATAAAGAGATCACAAAAAAAAGAGACATGCTGTCGTATTTAGCGTTTTCTGGCCGACACGCAAAACGCAGCGTTTGGGTGCTAACGCAGAAATTCAACTCATTGTTGGAAAACCTCAGGGAACAGACGCGATGGGTAGCCTTATTTCACTGCAAGGACAGGGATTCGTTCGAGGAATGCTTGAGAGAAAACGACGTGATTCCTAGCAAACTAGAACGGGAACAAGTGAAAAAACAGCTCGCTGAAACGAAACACGCCAAACTCGTGTTGAAAACCGGCCAACCCGTGTTTTTTTGTCAAGTGTTTTAGTTCAGCAAATTCTAGCAAATTCTTAGCAAATGAAAGTTTATAGTTTGAGATTAAATGTCGACTTTGGAAATTCTCATCTCGCTGTTTCACGTGCATTGGATATTATTTTATTAGAATTAAAAATCGTTTGTTACATTATAAAATGGAGTGCAAGGAACTGCTCAAACAAATATTGGTGGTGGATGATAAGCGACAAGCGAGATAGACAACCAACAACAGTGCTGCTGCACGAGAATTTGACAATAATGAGAAGCAAGTGAGCAACTGGAGAAAAGAAAAGGCACTATTAAATGAGATGCAGTTTGCCTTCGCCATTTAAAGCGTCTTCAACATGGTGTTCACATTTCATGAACAGGAGAAATCTGGTACTAAGGCAGAGGACACATATTGCCCAGAAACTTCCGGATCAGGTGAATACTAAGGTGGATTTATTCCACGCATTCGTGATTAAAGAACGGAAGGCGATCAACTACGATCTATCACAAATTGGAAACATGGACGAAACGCCGCTGAACTTTGATATGCCAGGCTATAAGACCGTGGATGTGAAAGGATCAAAGACAATTTCTGTGAAAACTACTGGAAATGAAAAGCAACATTTTACGGTAGTGCTGGCATGTATGGCGGATGGCACCAAACTTAAACCCATGATAGTATTCAAAAGGAAAACAATGCCGAAAGGACAGATTCCCGACCGGGGTTATTGTGGCCGTAGATCCCAAGGGATGGATGGATGAGGCGTTGGTTAACAGATGGATCGAGGATGTGTGGTGTGCAAGACCAGGTAGCCTCAGAGGATGCAAGTTGCTCCTGGTATGGGACATGTTCCGGGCCCATTTGTGCGCGTCTGTGAAAAAGAGATTGGTAGACAATAAAACACACCAGGCCGTTATACCTGGCGGCTGCACGTTTCTCTTACAGCCACTAGACGTTTCACTCGATAAACCCTTTAAGATGAACATTCGCAAGAAGTGGGCTGAATGGATGATGGATGGGGATCATACCTTCATGAAATCAAACGCCATGAGGAGAGCGCCTCTCCCTGAAGTTGCCAAATGGGTGAAGGAATCCTGGGATGAGATCCCAAAGGACATGGTTCAAAAATCATTCCTAAAGTGTGGCATTTCGAATGCAATGGATGGATCAGAGGACGAGGCCCTGTTTGAAGATTTTATCACCAATGATCCTAGAGCTGATGAAGATGACGTCCTTGGATGTGAAAACTTAGATGACTATTATGATGACAACACAGATGAATTGACCTGGCAGGCACTGGCTGGAGAAGACAGTAACACAGAGTTCGATGGTTTCACAGCGGACGATATATAAATTACCGGTAGATGTGAATGTTCAATGAATGTACAAATTATTTTCATCACTGTATTCATTCTGTATTATTGTCGACTTATTGTGTAATATAGTGTTTTGAATGAAAAATGACTTCAGTTTTATTTACTGTGGGTACTTTTTCTCATGGGTTCATATTTCTACATGCACCGACTTCACAAAATGGCGTCTTGTTGTTGATGCATACAAACAGTGATCGTTGGGATTATAAGAAAGAAAACAAACACAGGTTTCTAGAATAATGGTCAGTATGATCTTTATTAGATACTATTTTCACTAAACATACTTACGTTTTACATCCAACTGCCAGATGTCTTGTGGTGTGAGTTGGCCATAGCGTGGGGTCGGCTTGTGTACGTTTTACATCCGACTGCCAGATGTCTAGTGGTGTGAGTTGGCCGCGACTCATCGCGGGGGGGTCGGCTTATGTACGAAACATACCATTTTGACACTCATTTCAAGGGTCAAGCTATGGGGTCGGCTTATCTACGGTAATATACGGTATATATAATGTCACTTCAAGTGGTGTCGGCTATCAATCACGAAATCACTCGTCTCACCGATAAAAAGACGCTATTAAATTGAAATCAGTGAACGCTGAAGCAGCTGCACCATCGCATGTCGTGAAAAAAGAGAAACAAATACCCAACTGGGTTCTCGTGAGGTACCTCTACCAGCCGGGAGAACTCGAAGGAGACACTCGAAACGAGCCACCGACCCGACATGGTCAGTCAAAACTTACAACATAGATAAAGTGGACATGAAAGCCGACGAACCGAACTTGTACTGTTTGAAAGATGGGCCTCCGAGAGGTTTTCGTCAGAGAGGAATTATTGATCATACCTCACGACACAATGTTACCCCCACCCAAGAAGTAGCGATTCAAAATATTTAACACTTACCTCCCTGTTGAGTGATCACAATAGTGTCACGTGACCAGGAAAGTGTTGGTTTGCAGTCATAGTTACCAGGAAGTTTTGGGGGCGAACAAAATGTGGTATGCACACTAGCGGAAAGAGATAAGGGCCTGATAAAAACTTTATTTGATAAATATCTCGTACCCCTATTGTTTATACTACTACCGGTCATCTGCATTGGTAACTGGTAACGCTAAAAGGTCATGACCCCAGTAGGTGGGGTGTGGCCCAGGAAAAAGAAGTATGGAAACCCCTTTCAGACACATCCCTTATAACTTTACAACAAATTTTCATGAAAAGTTACCAAGAAAAGCAATTATGACGACTTTGTAAGATGAAATCAAATAGTTATAATTAATGAATTACGAAACTATGTTGTGTTTATTCAGTAAATGTCTCCGAAGTGATGAAGAATGTTTTTTAACTTTCGTTCAAGATTACAGGAACTTTTACTTGTTTAAAAGTGTTTTGTTTATTATTATTGTTAGATAGATAAAAGTAGACAAATTTTGAACATTTCTTGACAAAACTTTCTTATCAGCATTGTGAGACATGAACTTCAATGTTACATCGTTATCAGCTGCTGACATTAACTATTAGCCATTCTGTTAGTCCGGATTTTAGCTATCAGGAATATTGATGACGTAGTGCACAACTGACCTTGATACCGTAGTGGGCATGATGGCTTCGTCCCGCTACGATAGCGAAGTGTCAAAGGCTGAAACTTATGTTTTTATAAACATTTTATAAAGGTTTGTATAATTGTTGATTTTCAGTGGCTTGTTAATTTGGCATGCCGCGCCGAAAACGTGTTAGGTGCGCGAATATCGATTACGCAAGGTTAACTTTAAAATATCTACACTCGCGTAGCCTTGATTCGTGGATATAAGGGAAGTGCGGCAAAATTCCTTTTTTAAATGCATGATTTTATATTGTATACGCACTGATTATTTTATTCATTGATTCAGCAAATTGAAAATGCCTAATATTCCACTCATGAATGGAACGTTTGTTTACAGAAGCCATTTGCAATCATCACCTATTAGTGTGGCCACAAAATTTGACGTCACCTTGTTTCATGGATTACATAGTCGGTTACCTAATACCCCACTGCGGGGGGTACTGCACTTCGGCAGATTACTGACTTTGTTAATAAGTGACGTAATTGGCGGACGCTGTACGGACGCGGTACCTCGGAACACGAGCACCATCACAGTTAATGTGTGCTCGTTTAACGGGTCATTTGCACAGAAGTGAGGCGGAAGTGCTGGAAATGAAAACAAACCACTGTGCACGCGCAATGGTTTGTAACATTTCTCGCGCTTCCGCTGTACTGTGCCACACCCTCCCCATTCATTTTTTTTCGCGCCATTATTTCTTAGACTGACGAGTACCTGATGGATTGAAATGTGTTTCAATTGGATATGATAGGATCATACTGCCCTAAGGTAAAGTCAAACCCTAAATAAGAGTTGGAAAGGGTCCCTAACCCTACCCCTCTCCCAACTCTAACCCTAAGGATCGGACAGAGTGTCATACTCTTACCCAAAACCCTAACCCTAAGGATCGGAAAGGGTGCTAACCCTAAACCCTGAGGATCGTAAAGGTTCCCTAACCCTAACCCTAAGGATCGTCAAGGGTGCCTAACCCTAAGGATCGTAAAGGGTGCCTAACCCTAAGGATCGTAAAGGGTGCCTACCCCTAAACCCTAACCCTGGGATCATGAAGGGTGCCATACCCTAACCCTAAGGATTGGAAAGGGTTGTTTGACTCTATAGATGCAAAAGAAGGGAGACAGAGTAATTACGAGACAGCACTGGCGATAATTGCCCCTCAGCGAGCAGTGAGGGCTGTGCCCGGTAAATTGCATTCTAGCCCCCACTGCAGTAAGTATTGACACGAAGGAAAGCAGACAACGAGAAGTGAGAAAGTTTGAGCTAACGGTATCTTTTTTACTTGACATTTTGTAAAAATAAAATTTGGTAATAGTGGTAATATCTGGCATTTATCTCAATGATCTGGATTTATCGTAATGCAGAGATTCGGATTTTTTTTTGTCTCGGCATGGCATTGTATGTACATCAACAGTACCGCTATGACGCCATAGCGGGTAGCCTAGTGGTTAAAGCGCTGAGAAGACCCGGTTCGAATTCCCATGGGCACAATGTGTTAAGCCCATTTCTGGTGTCCCCCTGCTTGTATATTGCTGGAATATTGCTAAAAGCGGCGTAAAACTAAACTGAGTCAGTCAGTCATGACGTCATATGAGACTTAATTGACGAGCTGGCATGATAATTACCGCGATCCACGAATCAAGGTTATCCATGAATTAAGGTTACAATGCTGTATACACTTTTCACATAATTATAAACATATAAAATATTCATATTAATGACCTTAATTATGTCTTTTATTAATAATATTGATATAATATGTAATTATCCCCGCAACGCGTTTTGCAGGGGGTATTAAAATGGTCCGTCCGTCCGTCCGTACACATTTGTGTTTTCCGGAGCAGAACTCTAAAACCGTTCACTTTTTCTTCACCAAACTTGGCACATAGATAGATCTGGTGGTGTACTGGTGCCTTTAGGTAGTTTTGGAATTCTGAATAAAATATTTTTGGCATTTCCATGGCAACAAGTTTGACTTAGCCTGAAATTGGTGGTTGTGCTCTTTTCCGGAGCAGAACTCTAAAACCGTTCACTATTTCTTCACCAAACTTGGCACATAGATAGATCTGGTGGTGTACTGATGCCTTTGGGTAGTTTTGGAATTCTGAATAAAATATTTTTGGCGTTTCCGTTGCAACAAGTTGACTAAGCCTGAAATTGGTGGTTGTTCTCTTTTCCGGAGCTGAACTCTAAAATCATTCACTATTTCTTCACCAAACTTGGCACATAGATAGATCTGGTGGTGTACTGGTGCCTTTTGGTAGTTTTGGAATTCTGAATAAAATATTTTTGGCGTTTCCGTGGCAACAAGTTTGACATAGACTGAAATTGGTGATAGTGCTCCTTTCTGAAGCAGAACTTTAAAAACCTTTCAATACTCTCCTTCCACTTTTCTATGTACACACCTAAATATTTGACATAATCATAACTCGTAGACATAATCATGAAGAGTATTTTGATGACTTTGTCTTCTTGTTAATTTTTAGATGGAGAACCCACGGCTGATAAGTGAGCACAATCACCCTGCAGACCCAACAGCAGTAGAAGCAGTGAAGTTCCGCACCAAACTCAAGGAACAAGCTTTAACTTCCAATGGTAAACCTGGTCAGATTCTACCCAACGCATTGCAGTCATATAAATTATCATATGGGGCTTTTGTCTGAGATGTCTGGAGCTTTTGCCCAAAAGTGCTTTTGTCCGAGGGGCTTCGGTCCTGCGGGTCTTTTGTCAGGCAATCATTATAACCAGTTAGGATAGTGAGAGGACCTTTGAGGTAGGCCCTTTTCTATGCAGTCAACAAGCTGAGTGAGCTGATGTCTCCTGTAATATGCCTTGAATGATTGGATAATCCCAGCGCCTAGGGGCTGCAGGTGACTTGTTGGTGTTAGGAAGTGTATTGCCATTTGTGTATATCCCTTCTTAATGTTGATTACACACTTGCTTCTTCTTGCATTGCTGAAAGACTGAAAATGGTTCTTCCATTTGTCACTAATACTGATCAACCTGTTTTTTCGGCTAACAGATGTAGAAGACAATGTATGAATCGTGTTTTGTACCCTCTGAACCCTCCTGTACACAGAATCAAATAATAACCCAGGAATGCTAACATGTGCTGTGTTTGTTAAAGCCTTTGACATAATTACTAATGGCAAACTGTCCTTTTTTGGGTTGTATTCATTATCTCCATACACTGTCATACTGTGTGTTGAAATTCTTGCTTGGTTGGTTGTAAAAGAATAAAAAAATAGGGCTTACAAATAAATGAAAGAAAATATGTAATTTTTCCGCATGCTGATGACACTGAATTTATAGCACTCTGTGGAAGTGTTAAAGAACCAATAAACTTTGTTTTTTGTTACTCTTTTAATGATTACATATGAAAGATTTGTGGTTAGTCTTATGCGGAACACCAAATTTTTCTTTAAAAAACTTGTGGTTAATTAATCACCGAAGCGATTAAAAGTGGCCAAAAGTGGCCAAAAAGTCACCTGCTTCCTCTCACCAACTAAACCATGACAGACAGGTTTACGCATCCTGTCGCCAGACCACTGCAGTACATCATATGAGTGAAACGCATTTACAGTTAGTTGTATAGAAAATGTGTAGCACGCCATCATTTTGATGATTTCCTCGACATCAACGCATTTTGACATGTCAATAAGTTGCTTTGTCGCCAATTGCTCCTAGGGTCGGCTGATGGTGTCCCCATGCACAGATTTCCACAGGACCCCTAACTTCGTATAAATGTACTTTAGGTTCAGATCGCCTTCAATGGAAGTTAAAAATCAAAAACTACTTATTAGTTGTAGTAAAATATGCATATGGGATTGATGACCATAAAGATTTTCCATGACACAACTTTGTAACATAACGATTTCTTCCTCGGAAGCTTGCGGTTGTGGTCAAGTAACAATAATATTGTAAGTAGTATTATATTGACACTCCACTGCCACGAGAAATCTTGTTATGTTATAGCGCTATGTCATGCAAAATCCTATTGGCCATATACATAGTAAAAGGTTACAAAAATATATTTTATCATTTCAGTAGTAGTTTTGATTTTAGTAACTCTATGAAAACAAACCGGTAAAGTCAAACCCTAAATAAGAATCGGAAAGGGTCCCTAACCTACCCCTCTCCCAACACTAACCCTAAGGATCGGGACAGGTGTCATACTCTTACCTAAACCCTAACCCTAAGGGATTCGAGGAAGGGTGCTAACCCTAAACCCTGAGGATAAAATTAAAGGTTCCCCTAACCAGCAACCTAACCCTAAAGATGCGTAAAGGGTGCCTATCCCTAAGGATGAAGTAAAGGGTGCCTAACCCCTAAGGATGCGTGAGGGTGCCTACCCTAAACCCTAACCCTAAGGATTGTGAAGGGTGCCATACCCTAACCCTAAGGATCGTAAAGGTTGTTTGACTCTAAAGATGCAGAGGGAGACAGAGTAATTACGAGACAAGCTGGCGATAATTGCCCTCAGCGAGCAGTGAGAGGCTGCACCGGTAAATTGCATTCTAGCCCCCACTGCAGTAAGTATTGACACGAAGGAAAGCAGACAACGAGAAGTGAGAAAGTTTGAGCTAACGGTATCTTTTTTACTTGACATTTTGTAAAAATAAAATTTGGTAATATTGGCATTATTGATCTGGGGCTATTTATCTCCGTGCTGGACAATTAGATTTAGCGTAATGCAGAGATTCGGAATTTTTTTGTCAGCGAGGCATGGCATTGTATGTACATCAACAGTACCGCTTCATGACGTCATATGAGACTTAATTGACAAGCTGGCATGATAATTACCGCGATCCACGAATCAAGGTTATCCATGAATTAAGGTTACAATGCTGTATACACTTTTCACATAATTATAAACATATAAAATATTCATATTAATTACCTTAATTATGTCTTTTATTAATAATATTTACATAATATGTAATTATCACCCGTAGCAGGCGTTTGCAGGGGTATTATTAAAATGGTCCGAATCCGTCGTCCGTGCACATTTTGTGTGTTTTTTCGAACAGAACTCTAAAACCGTTCACTTTTTCTTCGCAAGCTTGGCACATAGATAGATCTGGTGAATACACTGGTGCCTTTAGGTAGTTTTGTAGTTCTGAATAAAATATTTTGGCATTTCCATGGCAACAAAGTTTGACTTAGCCTGAAATTGGTGGTTGTGCTCTTTTCGGAGGTGAACTCTAAAACCGTTCACTATTTCTTCACCAAACTTGGCACATAAGATAAGATCTGGTGGTGTACTGATGCCTTTGGGTAGTTTTGGAATTCTGAATAAAAAATATTTTTGGCGTTTCCGTTGCAACAAGTTGACTAAAGCCACAGAATTGGTGGTTGTTCTCTTTCGGAGCTGAACTCTAAAATCATTCACTATTTCTTCACCAAACTTGGCACATAGATAGATCTGGTGGTGTACTGGTGCCTTTTGGTAGTTTTGCTTAATTCTGAATAAAAAGTATTTTTTCGTTTCCGTGGCAACAAGTTTGACATAGACTGAGAGCTGGTGATAGTGCTCCTTCCTGGGGCAGAACTTTAAAAGCTCTTTCAATACTCTCCTTCACTTTCTATGTACACCCCTAAATGTTTGATATAAATTCATAATTCGTAGACATAATCATGAAGAGTATATTGATGACTTTGTCTTCTTGTTAATTTTAGATGGAGAACCGACGATCGGTAGTGAGCACAATCACCCTGCAGACCCAACAGCACAGTAGAAGCCACTTTAAATGTAATGATAAGTCTATTTGTTATTACCATGTCATTTATGTTTTGTTAATACATAGATAAAGATGATCAACCCGCCATAGAGGATGACAGGAAGAAAATGAGTGCCCTAGAGGAGGCTGCAGTCCATTCATCACGTTTTATTCTGTGCGCACAGAAAAAGTTAGCTGAACCAGCACCAGGAGTGAGGCAACCATGTAATAGTCAGGGATTAGACGGAGAGAATCCTCAAGTGACTTCATCACGTTTTATTCTGTGTGCTCGTAAAAGAGAAGACGGACCAGCGCCTGGTGTGAGGCAACCAGGTAATCGTCAGGGATTCAGTTTTATTTCTACTTCCCATAAACAGTTTGCCAAACCATTAGCTGAAGCGATGGAACTAGATATTACTGCAGAAAGTGGAATAGGAAGTGAGAAGATAGACATAACCCAGAAGTTCGGTGGACTGGCAGGTGGAGTGATGACACTACAAGCAATCCCAAGAAGAGACATAAGGAAAGGTTGTATTTCAACTGACCAGAATAGAAATTTCACAGTTACAACTGTATCAAGTTCTACTCAACCTACATCAATGCTTGTATCTTCTGCCACCAAAGAAGCTGCAAAATCAGTAATTGAAGTGATGGAAACACAAACTTCAAGAGATGACTTAAGAAATGAGAAGGTAGACATGATGCCATCAATCTATATTCTTAATGCCCAGAAAAAGCCTGCTGAAACGATAGACCTGTCAGAGACCTCATCCAGAACTGACGAAGAGGAAGATGAGATTCACCTGTCTGTGGGTCACAAAGGAAGAAGTAAGTATTGCAAGTAGAGGTATCCAAAGACATGTTTATTGGTGATTTTTTTTGTTTTAATTTTAATCTTCAGTATTAGTATTAGTTTTGTGATACCTTATTTTAAGATCTCTTATCGTCCATTTAAGATTAGCGAACTCCCAGTCGCACAAACATTTTGACTTGTCAGGCACATGTTTACCAAAGGGAGATAAGCCTAAACGTATTGTCACAATTGGAGACCTACATACTGTCTTGATGTTGTTTACTCACCAGCTTCATTGCATTGCTGAAAAACTGGAAAAGGTTCTTTGTTCTTCCTTTCCTCACTAATGAGGATTGAACTGTTTTTTTTATGGCCAACAGATATAGAGGACAGTGTATGAGTTTTGTATGATACTCTCCTGTACACAGAATCAAATAATATCCCTGGAATGCTACTGCGTTTTTTGCTAAAACCTTTGACTGACTTGAAATCTCTTTCTTTCCTCAGTTTTGGACGTAATATACAAAACTGGCTAATGATATAAAATCCTGTTTGATTACTTGGGGTGGGTATAGCAGAGAATTTTCATACTGCGATATATTGCGATGCACAATATATTGCAAGAATGTATTTTTAACAAGAAAACTACTTATTATAATCGAGTGGATGCTTGATTTATAAAGCAAAAACACAACAAAATCAAACTTTTTAATCATGACAAAATATTTGGCACAAATGGCACAAGGATCCCCACCCCTGGTGCCCAGACTTAGCTACAGTTGCCTGTTCCCTTGCCGAGCGTTTTCATTTCTGCACACCGCTGTGCGTCGCAGCTTTCAAGGCTTACATCAGCGCCAAGAAGAAATGCTTGTCGCAATGGAAGAGGAAGATGTCTTCTCCTGTTTCTTCTGTGGACTCTCGGTCTTCTCTTCTTCGAATGCCGCATGGACACTCCTCTCCTTTGATAGATAAGCCGACTACCCCTGCGCCGCGTATGCTGATGCCTGAAGCCAAGCGCCGTCTGACGCCTGTGTTGACTTATCTCAGCCGGACGCCTTGTCTCATCCGGAGGTACAGAAGCTGCTTCGGATGCTCCTCTTGCCTGCAGCTGTTGGTGTCCAAGCTAGCACCGTTCCAGCGCCGCTGCCTAGCATTGTCCCTGCACCGGAGCCTGTGGACCTGTTCTACTGTTGCTAGCTTATTGCATCAATCAGCGCCTCCCCCGATGCCGGCGCCTATGCCAACACCTTTGCCGACGCCTATGCCCTTGCCGACGCCAGCGCCAACGCTGACGCCTTTTGCAGTCTATCGTATCCCCAGGAAGGCTACTGTGTCTAGAGAGGAGGAATTACAGCGTCAGTTATGGGAAGAGCGTTCCCGACGTCAGGACGCCGAACGCTCCCGTCGTTCTCGGTGATCTCGTTCCCGGTCTTCTCGTCAGCATCATTGGTCTAGGAGTCCCCGTCATAGTTCTGCTTTTTCTCATCGCCGTCGTCGGTCTGCATCAAGGTCTCCCTCTCCCAGACATTCCAATGATAGGGAGAGGCGTTCACGGTCACCGATGCGTGGGAGGCGATATCGTCGGTCCCGTTCAAGGTCACCTCCTGTTCACCGCTCGCCGTGACGAACCACGTTCCCCTACAGTTACTTTTAGTGCTGCTTCTCAGTTGTCATCTGAGCGCCCAACGCCTGCTGCTTTTGGTCAACGGTTTAATACACCTACCATGTCCTGGGAGGACACTGAGGAACGCTACTTTTCTCCCGATTATAACGAGGCGATGTTGCAAGAGGATGATGATGGGGGCACTTACCTCCCCCTCTCTGCTGTGTTCGAATGGATTGCCGACAGACTGCCGGATTGTCCTTCTCCCTCTTCAGGATCAGCCAACCCGAGAGCTATTCGGTCTTCTCCTGAGTTACTCCTCCCGCCTCACCTGATGGTGGCCGATGCTGTGGCTTCTTTGGACGCTGACTTTGCTACACTGTCTCTTAATACTACTATTAAGACGCCTAAGTCGCGCAAAGGGGACTATAAGATACATAGTTTGGATTTCGCTGATTGAGGCGCGGCTCATGATGAATCCCTCAAACGCTTATCGGGTTCCCCACAGGCATCTTACCGAGTGCAGGACTCCAAGATGTTGGCTATTGATGCAGAGCTCAAGCGGATGTTGAAGCCTGTTTCAGCGTTGGCCTCGACAACCTCGGCTGCAGGTTGGGATCTGACGGAAGACAACACATCAAGGTTAGAACATCTTACCACCCTGTTTCAATGGCAGGGTAAGATGTTACATGATTTGCTGGCACACCTCCGGACGGATTTGGCCATGACGACAGTTGTTAGGCGGATGGGATTCCTTGAGCCCTGTTCTTGGCAGGAAGAGTTTAAAAGGAAGCTGTTAAGAGACCCTTTTGCATCTCATTTCCTCTTTGATGACAGGATTCCGGAGGTTTATAAGGAACACGCAGAGCTTACCAATACTGAGGTTTCTGTGTCTACGTTCGAAACCTTGAGCTCGGCCTTTCGTGGCAGGTCGTCTACAAGGACGTGGCCGTGGCAGATCCGAACCAGTTTTTCAGTGCCGTCAGCAGGAACGTCCCCGGGACCCCCCCTTCGACGCCCGGCAGGGGTAGGGGAAGCACCCTTACTCCGGTCGCTGAAGTTTTGACCCAACACGACTGTGACCTCCCGCCCCCAGCCATGCCGGTTCGTCCTATTCCAGTAGGCGGGAGACTGGGGATCTTCTGGCCCAACTAGATAATCCTGGAAGACCCGTTTGTGACCAACATTCTCAAGACCGGTTACAAGCTGCCAATCGCCGTGTCGCCGCCTCTGACTACAACGCCCCAGTCGCGCTTGTATGCTCCAGACCAACAGTTACTGCTAGCAGACAGCATTCACACTCTGCTATGCAAACAAGCTATAGAGACAGTGCTAGACCCCCAACAGTCCCCGGGACTCTACTCACCCATCTTCCTGGTTCCCAAGAAGGACTCAGTGAAAGTACGCATGATTCACAACATGGCAGTTTTCAACCACCTTTATCTTTCGGAACCGCCTCACTTCCGCATGGTGTCCCTGGAACAGCTACGAGCCAAGCTTAGGCCCGGGGTTTGGTTGGCCAGTCTCGACCTTCAGGATGCCTACCTGCATGTGCCCATCCAGAAAATATCAGTGGATAAAAAAGTTGTTTACAGAAAAAACTTGTTCAATAAAGGTGTGTGACAAATTTGTGGTATTGTAAAGGAACTTGGAGAGTGTATAGACCATGATGAGATTATAATATGTCTAATCTGAACACTTCCTTTCAAGAGTATTATTGAATTACAATATCAATTCAAAAATACTTGAAACTTTTGAACATTGTCAAAAAGAAATGGCAAATGGCATGGAGGCATCTCCATGGAAACAGTTGATATGCTCTGTTAAGAAAGTTTGTTATAACATCCTAAATGTTGAAGTTTCAATGTCTAAGTGGGCAAACATATTTGGTTCTTCATTTATTTTCTAAGCAAAAAGAAACAAAGTTAAGGTGGTTCCAGTACAGAATTTTGCACAGAATATTAACAACTAATATCTTCTTGTATATTATCAAGGTTCAGGATTGGGAAGGCTGCTCATAGTGAAACAGGAGGCGGTGGGGTATCCTAGTGGTTTAAGTGTTCACTTGTCACGCTGAAGATCTGGGTTCAATTCCTCACATGGGCATATTGTATGAAGCCCATTTCTGGTGTGATATTGTTGGAATATTTCTAAAGCAGCATAAAACTAAAACTCAATCACTCACTCATTATGAAATGAACATAGAGAAATTATATCCCATCTTTTAGAATGAATTCATATACATAACTTGAACTTATAACATGAACTGGTTATTATGCGATGTAAAGAGAACATTATCACTGACTCTGTATTTGATCTTTTCCTAATCCTGCCCAAGTATTTTGCATATAGATGCAAGGTTCCTGACTTTCAGCATTTTAAGAGGGAGCATCAAATTACATATAAAAGTGAACAGACAATTAATCATAATAGCAATTCTATGAATAGGTTTAATACCTAGTGGATTATGTATCACTCTCTTTTTGATGAGAATTATGTCAATCATGTTGGTTTAACTTCGAGTATATATATCATGATGTATTGTAAACATAAGAGATGTTATATTTGGGATTACACTTTCTCAGTAAAGTACAGTTGTCTAATAGTTGTCAGCTGACTAACCTGACCCACTCAACCACCTGTGTAATTGTGGAAGCCGCGATGGCTGAGTGGGTTAGTCGGCTCACTTTGTGTGCTGACAGTTAGGAGCCAGACTCTGAGGGTGCGGGTTTAAATCCCAGATGGGACTTAACCCAATAAAAGTACTACAATCTGTCCTTTACTGAGACAGTGTTATCCCAAAGAGACCGAAATATACCAAGCATGATAATTGACAACTTTCTAAATGGCATTGTGTATTCATATTACCAAGAGACAGACCTCCTAAATGTCATTCATGTTTGGCTGTCGAAGTGAGACAAAGACATAGACCTTCTGAACACGAGTCAATTGTGGATGTTTCAGGGAGAGAAAGAAGTACACCTTGTGAACACAAAACAAATATGGCCTCTGCAGGAAGAGCGAGAGTTGGTCCTCCTAAGTATGACCCCCTCATGTCATATGATGGTAATTATTACTCTTATATTACAGTGACGTGCAGTGAGTGAAAGTTCGAAATCAGCTTCATGGTGATTTACATACACATAATTTCGATTCAATTTTCCCATGATTGTTAAGAAAACTGCAACCATTTAAACAAGATATATTAGACATACCAATCAGGTTTAACATGGCTGTCTATCTGATAGATTAAGATCAAGTTGTACTTATTGTGCTTAATCAGGTTTCATTCGATAACTATTCAACGGAAAGATGAAAGAAAATTATGAACACGTAGCTGAAGCTGATTTCCAAGATTGTTTGCAAAATGTCAGAATAAAATGACTTCTACTCAATTGGCAAAATAAAATTACCAAAATTTATGTCAAAACTACAGACAGACAGGTTTATTTCATAAATGTGGCCATGAGGCCAATAGTACAAAATGACAACTTAGATTAAACTTTTTAAGAGCACCTGGACATGATTTTGTTTACAAAAAATGCTAGACGGAGTATCATATTATGGTTCTTAGTATTTAGAAGATGTACAATTTTTTGTTTATTTGGGTTCATAATATAGGTACTTGGTATGTAGTGAGTTCTTATCGCTGCATAAAAAGGACATTTTTACACATCATACTCATCTTCTAGTACACTTTTCGACTATGCTTGTCGTAAGAGGCGACTAACAGGATCGGGTGGTCAGGCTCGCCGACTTGGTTGACACATGTCATCGGTTCCCAATTGCGCAGATCGATGCTCATGCTGTTGATCACTGGATTGTCTGGTCCAGACTCGATTATTTACAGACCGCCGCCATATAGCTGGAATATTGCTGAGTGCTGCGTTAAACTCAACTCACTCACTCACTCTAGTACACTTTTACAATAATCGCACATAGCTACACTAATGTCATTGTCTTTAGATCTTCTATAGGAAACTATTGGTGGAGCTGCATCTGAATTTTGTTAAGACTCTGCTCTGATTTAACGAAGAGAGTGGAATCAAGTACAATTCCGGAACAGTATCAGATATAAAGGCAGAATATATATGTAATGATTTTGAGTTTCTTTTGTCTTGTGTCCATTCTTGGTAGTACATGTCTTTACAACGTTGTTTGAAAAGATTTAAAAACAATTCCCAGTTTCCAACTTTTTGATATATCCATACATAAGCAAAGCCATGTTGAAATAATATTGATCGTACTGCCGAAGCCCAGTTATTATCTCCATTGTCGTCTAAACATTTTAACACATCATACGAGTGACGTGTGTCAGGTCGCAGGTGCATACAGAACGAAACAACTTGTGTCATATAATTTACTTGTAAAAGGTATCTCCCATATTCGGCTAAAACTGCCTTGTTTGGTGTGTGAGTCAAAACTACTTTCGGTTTGATGTTTATAATAACTTGTTCTTCCCCTTTTGATATAAAGGCAAGGGTAGGAAAGAAGTAGCCTAGCTAGGCCAGAATATCCCCCTTTTGATATAAGAACAAGGGTGGGGAAGAAGTAGCCTAGCTGGGCCAGAGTCTCCCCCTTTTGATATAAGAACAAGGGTTGGGAAGAAGTAGCCTAGCTAGGCCAGAATCTCCCCCTATTGATATAAAAGCAAGGGTGGGGAAGAAATAGCCTAGCTAGGCCAGAATCTCCCCCTTTTGATATAAGAGCAAGGGTTGGGAATAAGTATTCTAGCTAGGCCAGAATCTCCCCCTTTTGATGTAAGAACAAGGGTGGGGAAGCAGTGGCCAAGCTGGGCCAGAATCTGCCCCCTTACGGACAAAATATCCTAGTTTGAACAAGGGAGAAACTTGGGGGGGGGGGGGCTTTAGCCTAGCCCAAACTTTCCCAGGGGTAAGAATATCCTAGGACAAAACTTCCGTGGGTAAGAATATCCTAGGACAAAACTTCCCCAGGGAAAGTTTGGCCTAGGCCAAATTCTGCCCGGGGAAAGTTTTGACCGGGGAAGAAATGGCCTACTACACAGGTATATATAGGAGCGTGTATCTGTCAACATATCAAAAGCTTTTTTATAATCAACGAAAATACTATAAATTTTCCACGCTTTTTCCTTATGTACTTGTGGATAATGGAATTTAATACAAATATTTGGTCAACAGTACTGTAGTCTCTCTAAACCCTGCTTGAGACCCAGAAATTATATCCTGTGTAAAGTTTTATACGTGCATTTAGAATACTTGTGAATTCTTTGCTAATTATATCAAGTTGTTATTGGGATCCTCTCTATCTCCCGCTTTATGTAACAGAACAATAAGACCAAGGTTCAAAGAATCTGAAAAATTACCAGCGTTGAGAATCTCTTTGAAAAGACGTTTTATATAGAATAACATCAGCCCCAAGAGATTTACCACTTTTCAGATTCTTATCTGCATTCAAATTGTCATCATTTGAGATGTTGTCATCTAAGATATTGTCACAATCTCTGCATTGTTCACAATTAACAACATCATGATTTTCAAGAAACATTCGTACATGTATATCAAACTGTGTGCAATCTGTTAGAGGGTGGAAGAGGTTACTTAAGTGTTTATGCCACTTATCTGGGGTGATGTTTGTTTGTAGGCTGGTAGTGTTACAATCCGTCTTGATGACTTCCGAACTCTTTGCATGTTTTACCTTAGGCTGTATTTACAATTTCCTCTGCCATATTGTTTTCAAAAGTAGTTATTTTCTGTTTACATAAAGCTTACATATTTACAGACTGCTGCCATATAGTTGGAAAATTAGTAGCAAACAAACAGTAATAAATATCAGTACATTTTGGAATCAACATGATCATAAACGTCTTACCCACCCATGTAATATATAACTTATAACCCACCCATGTAATATATGACTTATAATACATGTTGTTATCTTTACAGATTTTTGTATTGTAAATTTTTGTTAAAAAGGGATTTAATTACTTGTTAGAGTAACAGAATTGTTATTTGTATTTACAACTTGATTGTAGATGAAGATCACGGAAGTGAAGATGGACACAGGGATGAAATCCTAACAGAGGAAACATCAAGTATTGATGACCAGTTTAGACTTGGGAGAAAGATGGAGAGAGCCAGTACAGTGTTTAATTCACCTTCAGTCGGCAGACGCAGTGTAGAGAATCCACCAACCACAGTAATCGTGAACATGCCAAATGGAGTATTCATAACAAAAAAGTGAAATGGGAAGTGACGGAAAAGCTTCTCTCACTAACATGATTCTGAAACCAAGGGTACACATATGTCGTGATGAAGTGAATGAGTATCTTTACAGGCAAATTGTGGGAATAAGGAATCCAATAGAATTTTGTTGTCCGAAAAGAATTAAAGGTAAGAAGTGTATTGATTATGAACCAAAGCCGAACAAAAGGATAAGGAACAGACACCAGCACCTTGTATATAAACGAAAGCCAGTTTATCTGTCTCCTAGTGAGGCAAGAGCTTGTCTGTCCAGTAAACCTGAAGGAAATATGGCTCCAATCCATACAGGTTTACAGTGTAAAATTGTTGCAAAAGCTAAGAAAAATGTGCCATGGGCCAAAAAGATTGGAAATCAGAATATATCTGGTTCAATGGATACTAGAATTGGACATTTTACAAAGACAATGACTAAATTACACGAAAGGCTGATTTGTAAGCGCACCGATCCTTCTGAAAAGATGGATAAGGAACAAGAGCCAGCTCCAGGAAAGAATGGCAGGAAGAGAAGAAAGGTTGTGACTCCTGAAGAAAGCTTAGGAACAGGTGAACAGGGCGAAGAAATAGAACAAGCTGATGGACACAACAAGACAGAAGTAGTAGATGAAGAACAGGTGTACATTGATGAAGATTGGACTGAAGAATGTCAGGAAGATGACGATGAGTTTGTAGAACAGAAGGAAGATGAACATTTGGTGGTAAAAGAACAAATTGTAGTAAACAGGGAAGTACTAGAGAATGTTGAAAAGGAAGAAGTAGATCAGATTGTGGTAAATAAGGAAGTACTAGAGAATGTTGAAAAGGAAGAGGTAGATCAGATTGTGGTAAATAAAGGGGTAGTAGAACAGAATGTTGAAAATGAAGAAGTAGATCAGATTGTGGTAAATACGGAGGTAGAAGAGCAGAATGTTGAAAAGGAAGAAGTAGATCAGATTGTGGTAAATATAGAGGTAGTAGAACAGAATGTTGAAAAGGAAGAAGTAGATCAGATTGTGGTAAATATAGAGGTACTAGGGCAGAATGTTGTCAAGGAAGAAGTAGATCAGATTGTGGTAAATAAAGAGGTACTAGAACAGAATGTTGCCAAGGAAGAAGTAGATCAGATTGTGGTAAATAAGGAGGTACTAGAGCAGAATGTTGTCAAGGAAGAAGTAGATCAGATTGTGGTAAATACGGAGGTACTAGAACAGAATGTTGCCAAGGAAGAAGTAGATCAGATTGTGGTAAATAAAGAGGTACTAGAACAGAATGTTGCCAAGGAAGAAGTAGATCAGATTGTGGTAAATACGGAGGTACTAGAACAGAATGTTGCCAAGGAAGAAGTAGATCAGATTGTGGTAAATAAAGAGGTACTAGAACAGAATGTTGTCAAGGAAGAAGTAGATCAGATTGTGGTAAATAAAGAGGTACTAGAACAGAATGTTGCCAAGGAAGAAGTAGATCAGATTGTGGTAAATAAGGAGGTACTAGAGCAGAATGTTGTCAAGGAAGAAGTAGATCAGATTGTGGTAAATACGGAGGTACTAGAACAGAATGTTGCCAAGGAAGAAGTAGATCAGATTGTGGTAAATAAAGAGGTACTAGAACAGAATGTTGTAAAGGAAGAAGTAGATCAGATTGTGGTAAGCAATAAATGCAAAGACAGGGTTGTGAATAAGGAACAGAATGTGGTACGGGTGCACAAGTGGATTGTAAATTTTCTGCCAGATGAAGGACAATTTGTTTTACAGGAGGTAGATGAAGACCAGATAATGAAAGATGTAGATAAGATTGTCTCATCTAAAGCTTTGGTAAAACAGAATGTTGTAAAGAAGGAAGTAGATCAGATTGTGGTAAATAAACCTGATGAAGACCAGTTTGTGGAAAGTGGGAAAGATGAACAACAGTCTCTTGAGCAGAGGTTTGGAGAAACATCTGTTGTACAGAAGAAAGATAAAGGACAGGAAAAGGCAGAACAGTATGTTGTGCACATGGAAGAAGATTGGGTTGTAGTACTGCAGGAAGAGGAACAGTCGACAAGAGAAGTGGAAGAAGAAAAGTTTGTTTTACAGGGGACAGAAGTAGAACAGTTGTTGGTAAATGGGGAAGAAGAAAAGATTGTAATGGATGAAGAACGGATTGTGGTAAACAAGGAAGTTCAAGAACAGAATGTGATAAAGAAAGCAGAACATATTTGGATACAGGAGGAAGAAGAAGATTGTATAGTGGTAGATCAGGAAATTGAAGGACACAATGTGGTTAAGGAAAGAGTTGAAAAGGTTGTGGTTCAGGATGCTGTAGATGATTGTATTGTCATTGAACAGGAAGGAGAACCCAGTGTGGTAAGGGAAGAGGTACAACAGAATGTTGTAATAGTGATAGATGAGTGATAGGCTGGACCAAATCAGTGGTGACCAATGATTTATAATGATATACCAATATACCTCAAGACTATGTGCCAACTGTAGCACAGAACTGTCAGTAAATAAGACTGATTTAATTGTTGTTTTTTCCACGAGGATCACAATTTTCTTGAAGCCATTTTTGTGTTTGAGAAGCCAGAAGAGTGAAGCATTTTACCGTTAAATTCAAATGAAAGTTGTGCATGTGACAATGTCTGCAACTGTTTTGCAAATATAAAACATCAGTGCCAGTCAAATACTCAGTCTTGACTATCCTTGTAATGGACTCCACTCAGTGGAAAGGACATGGAACCGTGAAAATCATGTGAATGAATCGCTAAAATTCAGCGATAACACCAGGTGTTCATGAAAAGGGTAATCATTTTCTGTCCCTCCTGTAGCACCGGCCATTAGCAATGGTGAAGAAATGTATTTCAGTCCCACACCGCAAGGCAAACCAATATTTAATTAAACGTGTGTGTGTTTTCACAACACAATGATAAACATACGAATAATGGTGTTGGTAACCTGTCTCCTATATTGCATCTACAGACTGCCAGGACAAAAATGTCAATGGATGATGAAATGCATATACAGTACGCGCGTACAAGATCATTTGACCCGCAAACAAAGTGATATTGAGATAATGGCATGGATGGATTTACCATTTTTGGGGTGAACAGTTGACTACCCTTTGTACATGTTTACGATGGGTGCCACCGTTTATGCAGGATACACTCGCCTTTGGCGAACACCCGGTATCATCACAATTTTATAGTGATTCATAGACACATGCTCTGTCATTGTATCTTGTTTTGTCAGTCACTGGATTGTCAGGTCCAGATACGTTTCTGTACAGACCTCCGCCATACAGATGTCACATTGCTCAGTTAGGCGTTAAAAAGACTCACACAAAAATAAAACACTTGCTCATAATATAGTATGTTACAATCGACTAATTATGATGTGTAGTGGAATTTGTCTTCAGTAACCCATGCTTGTTTTAAGAGGTGACTGACGGGATCGATCTATGCTGTTGATCACTGTATTGTCTGGCCGCATTATTTACAGACCCCTGCCATATAGCAGAAATAATAGTAAAAATAACGGAGAAACAAACAAACATCACGAAACTTCTCGAACAATCAAACTGCTCATGTTTGCAAACAACCAAGAGAGGCAACACTCAATGACGCTTCCTGATAACCTGTAGTCGATATTTTCCGAGCGTTTCATTAATTTGCAAAAGACATGGAAAACAAATTTAGGACAACATTTTTCCATTTCGGATGAAATGTCATAGTCTTTAATAGTCTTATGATGTCAAGTTGATTCTCAACTTGAAACGCCTTCGCCATCCGCAGTTCAAAGAAAGTCATAAGGTATATCATGCTGACCCGCAGTATGACAACTGCAGTATGATATTCATAATAACAGACCGCCTCCGTGGTGTAGTGGTTAGAGCGTCCGCCCGGAGAGCTGAAGGTCGTGGGTTCGATCCCCGACCGCGTCATACCAAAAGACGTTATAATATGGTACTTGTTGGTTCCTGCCTGGCGCTCGGCATTAATGAGTACAACAAGGACTGGTCGGCTCGGAGTTAGTATAATGTGTCCGAGTGGGGTATTCATGCTTCACTGCGGCATGGTATCTCAGTGGGCTAGCACTATAAAACCAGCCTAAGTCTGGGCTAGTACACGCTGACGCACGTACACATAAACACGTATGCACGTCGTCATATGAGCGAAATATTCTCAAGCACGACGTTAAACCCAATTTCACCTCACCTCACCTCAGAATAACATGTATCCTTTGCAGCATGTATTGCTTATTTCTCCCTGCTGTGGTATTGGGCAACGTCTGCGAGGCGTGGGGAGTAAAAACCACACAACACGCCAAACGCTTTCTATACCAGTTGCAAGTTCAGATGTATTAGCAACAGTGAGTGAGTGAGTTTAGTTTTACGCCGATTCTAGCAATATTCCTGCAATATTCCTGCGGGTACACCAGAAATGGGATTCACACGTTGTACCCATGAGGGGAATTGAACCCGGGATTTTTGGCGTGACGAGCGAACGTTTTAACCACTACGTTACCCCAGCGCCCTGTATAAGTAAGTATAAGAGAACAAATCAGAACATGACAGCAAGAGTGTGTCTTCTATATCAGTTTCAGGAACCAGATGTATCTGGAAATAAAAGTGTCACAATACTTTCCATAACCATACGAAATATAAGAGTCTCGGTGACAATTTAATTAGCTGTGTTTCAAACACATTTATTCGTAGAGCAGATGTGAATAAACAGATCGGAGATCTGTCGGAATATCTTACACACTAACAAATAAGATCATCATGTCCAACATGTCCCTCCCATCACAGCAGCACTGGATTTCATATTGACCCCTTGAAGCATGTTTCCATCGCCCGCGTCTGCAGTATCAATGACCCTGATATAACGTACAATACGTTACTTTCAGGCATGTAATAAATAATTTTAAAATCATGTTACATTATTGTACACTTGCTCACAAGAGTGCCCGTTCCAGACTCGAATATTTACCGCCTCAACTAGTTGGCATAATGCTGGAGGCGACGTTAAACAACAAACACACGATGATTTGTCGATTTATCAGCACCAGGAACATGCCCTGATACAACCAGAATGCTGTACATAGGGGCATTAAACCCAACTCACTCCAACCGTGTCCCTTGATAGAAGTGTGAACTAGTGGCCTCTGACCTGAGACCGGACGAATGTCAGAAAACTGAAAAGATAATAAGAATGTCATCTGTTGGGTAATTCCAGGCCCTGCTACCAGCGCCTGGCCTACGATCCAACGCGTGAAGCTATACCAGGGTGCGTGCCATGACATCAGCATTAAGGTCAAAATGAAAATTTGGTGGTTATAACATATGTGACGAGGACGATTCGGTGTGGGTGGTCATGCTCTCGGTTATATCATCGTAGTTCCACATCACTACTCGACTGGCTGTTGATCAAAGCCAAAGATTGCAAAAGATAATGGCACAGAAATATCAAAAGGTTATATATGTTGACTTTTCCCTTTCCCCGTTGTGATTCCAGTTGGAAAATGACCCCAGCAACATACACTTTTCGGAAATGGCGACCCCTGAAGATCCGGGTTAGAATTGGTCTTCAGCAAACCCATGGTTGTCGTAAGAGGGTGGTCACGATCTCTGACTTAAAATGGTTGACACATGTCATCGTATCCCAGTTGCGTAGATCGATGCTCATGCTGTTGATCACTGGATTGTCTAGTCCAGACTCGATTATTTACAGACCGATACCCTATAGCTGGAATATTGCTGAGTGCGGCGTAAAACAACAAACACACAAGGTAACTGGTCAGACTCCAGTTAATGACAAATGCCAGAATTTGTTTAAATATTGCTGATGTCGGTGTCCACCAAGAATTACCTGCCCTCACATAACCTTCAGTTTAAAGATTCCCTGCGAAGGGAAATATTATTAATTATACGTAACGGTTCGGGTACTTACTTCTAATGGAAGTGGAATAAATCGTGCTCACAAAATCAGGATGCTGCACCCAAAACAGAGGTGATACTTTGTAAACTGGGCCAGGTGTCAAACGTGATCTTTCAAAGTTTTTAAAAAATCTGCAAATTAAATTTTTCAATCCCGTAGTCATTCCATTCATTGAATTCAAAAGAAAATTAAACTGAAGCACTGCAAACACGCCTAACTGCCTCTCCTTTTGCTTGTAACACGAATGTGCAAACAGTGATATTTTTTAAACACACGAATATTTGCCAAATGCACTAATTATCAGCTCAGTTCAACGGGCGTGGGGTTAGTGTGAGTTTGTGTCCAAGTACGGGGATGGTCGATCGTCGGCAAAACAACTCACCGGTTGAGACGGTAATGTGTGTTCATCTAAACGCCTTAATTCATGAAATATCTGACTGAAGATCGCAGGTACACTACAGGGATTAACAACGTATATACACCCATACTTGTTTGGTGGTAGCTACAAATGAAACAAACAATAACTAGGTGTTCGATGCAGTGATGTTTTTGATACAGACCATTGTGTTGCTGACCTCAGGCTTACGGTGTGTTTCGGTATACTCCCATTTGTGAGACAGTAGAGTAGGTAATTATCAAAGAAAACACAACATGTCCCCCTATCTGATGAAATGGATTAACCCAAGCTAATTAGAGATAAGCTATGTAACTGAACCTTGTGAACGGAGCAGAACAGACATTTTATTCTCACATATAATTATATAATCACACTTTATAATCACATAAAGTGACACAGACAACATATATAGCACATTCATGCATATTAAAACATTGAACAATTTTTTTATCAATTTGGCAACTTTAGAGTTAAATGGTGAATAATCACATTCCATTAGATAAACATTATTTTCAATATTAGGATGTTTGCAATAATATTGGGGAAGAAATTGATGTCTAAGGACATTTAGTGCTGGACAGATGATGTACAATGTTGGTAGATTCTACTACATCTTTCGATGCCGTACCAACGTCATGTTTCAATGGGCAACCTGTGGTTTGAAGTTCTAAATTGTGGTTTGATATATATTATGTATCTACCTAATTCGCCTTAAATCATAAAATCTGATCACTTCACATTCTTCGAACTGGGTACAGAACCTCCCTGCGCTCATCTGGAGGTAACTTAATGAAACTTTAAAAGATAAATCAATTAACCTACTCAAATAAATGTCTTTAAAAGATAAAAACTTTCTGTAGGTCACGTGATCATTTGTTTGAAAGAGAAATAAATTTACCTACTCAAATTTACGTGTTTAATTAATGGAACAACAACTGTTTTAATTATAATTGATATAAATGTACTTATTAACCTTTGTCTGCTCTTTTCATCAGCAAGTACCGATGTCGACCTGGCTGCTTCATATCTTTGATAATCTATTTCATTATTTCTGTGTCTATTAATGTTCTTTATTGAAAACAATAAATGCTCTTTAATGAACAATGTCTTCTGTGTTAATTAACTCATTAATGAACCATGCCTCCTGTGGGTTTTCTTCAATAACAGGGCTGTTCCCACTTTCATTGTAGGGATGTGGAAACACCACCCAGGTGCACTCAACCATTAATTAATGTGTCTCACAACTGGGAGTTCTCACAAATGGGAGGACACCTGTGTTTCGGTATAGTAACGTTTTGATAACATTTGTCATCTTTTGGTCGAACTCAGTTTTCAAGAGTATGTATATTTTGCTTTGTGGGCATTATGATCGCGGGGCTTAAAACCTTGTGCATAGAGATAAATCTTATAAAGATATGTGGCTTCAAAGGAATGTTATTTTTCACTCTATAGTATACACAGTTGGTGTTATGAAGAATACATTATTAAGAAAAATCAACAACACTGACTTTAAAACCATGTAATTCTGACGACTTAAGCCATGGTGAAACAAGCACGTGAAACAGGTTTATTTTAGGTATATAGGGTAAACATTACTTGAACCTGGAACTTGTGAAAATGATAAAACTGCATGTACCTGTTTAGGCTGAATTGGATATTGCAAGGTGACTCACACGTGAAGGTAAATTTAACTGCATCTATATCATTTTATGTATATATTTATAGCTCCTGGCTTTTATATTACGTTATTATAAGTTATAGGTATCATTTCCGCCAAATTCAGTTCACCATGCACGGGTTCTTCAGGGGCCAGGTCATATCTGCAATTATAGCATGAAAGTGGTTTTCAGAAAGACCATGCATCACCGTATTTGAGACGACGTTTTGGATACTTGACACTATAGTCCATAGTATTGGGTAGTAGAACAACCAGAACGTGATATAGGTGAAAAACAACCAGAAATACAACCAATCAGGGTATACAATTGGCCTACATGTGAGGTAGATTCCCATATCATTAGCCCATGTCTCATTTAAGTAGCCACGTCTTTTATCCCACAGAACACAAAGGGGCATCTCGGAGGGAAACATTTCAAGTTGAGCAAGCTTAAAACTACAATCTGAGTCAACATCAAACTGGTTTACATCACTTGCAGAACCGGTGTACGTTGCCACAGCTAAATAACAAGAAGTATCGTTTTTCAAATTTGCTTCGCTATTTCCAAATCAACATCATTTGACATGGACTTTAGGATTATATACTGGAACCAACTAGAGAGGAAATAAAACAAGTCAGACGAGCTACCTCGATTTTATTTTACACTCTCCCGCATAAGAAGAGCCTTTGTTATATATACAGTACAACCAGAAATTATTGAGAATTTAAAGATTTTTTTTCACTCATTACTCACTTATTAAATGTGAATATTAGCAGAACATAACTCCAGATTCAAAGACAGGTGAACAGTTAGTATTTTGTCAAGTCACCATGGGCAGCAATGCAGGCTTCAATGCGTCGGGGCATACTAGATCTACTGATCAAAGTCGTGGTCCATGCTGTCCCAATATCGGACCACCTCTTCTTTCATTTCAGCAATTGTCAGATTTTTCTTATTGACACTTTCCTTCATAAGTCCCCAAACATTTTCTATTGGATTTAGGTCAGGGCTAAAGCTTGGCCAATCTAATAATGTCATATTTTGGGTCCGAAACCAGGCCTGTGAATGCTTCGAACGATGTTTTGGGTCGTTGTCCTGCTGGAAAATCCAAAAGTTTCCATAGAACACGTGAGCAGATGGAAGTAAATGTCCCTCGAGAATATCTGAGTACCGCTCACTGTTCATATTCCCTTCAAATACACAGAGGGGCGTTGCCCCTAACACAGATATGCCACCCTACACATTAAATTTCAGACTGTACTTGGGTGCTGATACCAAGGTTTTTCAGTTTGTTTGGTCCAGAATTTCAGTGTATTAGGAAACAGCCACATAGAACTTTCATCTGAGAAAATCACATTGTCCCAGTTAACATTTCTATGCTGTAAGCCCCAGTTCAACCTTCGCTCCTTTTGTTCAGGTTTCATGATCGGTGATGGAATTCCTCGACTTTTCTGCCAACCCATTGCATGCAGCTCAGTTCTAATTGTCTCCTTACAGACAGCCACAGTTCCTCTATCAATCATATCCAGCCTTAAGTTTTCTAAACCCCTTCGTTTGCTTTTAGAAACAAGAATTCCAAGCCGCCTCCTGTCACCGACAGTCAATTTTCTGGGCCTACTTGCGCCTCCCTGGTGCTCAATGCCATATATATCCATCCCTTTGTCCAATGTTTATCGTGTTTTGAAAAATATTGCAAATGTCGTCTGCTAGCAAGTAAACAAAGGTGGATAACTCTTCACAAACTAATGAAAACGGATTAACGGAGTTGTCTCTCTTGAATGAAACCAAGCACTTGATAGCTGGTCAAGGTTGTTTATACTAGAAATCCAGTTAAACATATTCCTGAAATCTCAATAATTTCTGGTCACACATAAGTAGTATTTAAATCATGGAAGAATTCCCGACCGCGTCATACCAAAAGATGTTAAAATATTGTACTCGTTGGTCCCTGCCTGGCGCTCGGCATTAATGGGTACAACAAGGACTGGTCGGCTCGGAGTCAGTATAATGTGTCTGAGTGGGCTATTCATGCTTCACTGCGGCGTGGTATCTCAGTGAGCAAGCACTATAAAACCAGCTTAAGTCTGGGCTAGTACAAGCAGCCGCGCATACACATACACACATATGCGCGTCGTCATATGAGCGAAATATTCTCAAGCACGACGTTAAACTCACTTTCACCTCACCTCACCTCACCTCATGGAAGAATTGACCCGCAGTATCGCATGTTTGATGTAAGAACAGACGAAATAACGAGAATCGGGTGGTCAGATAACTATATGACTCGGTCATCTTATACCCAGACGCCGATCGTTCGTTACCCAAAACCGTTTAGCTAGTTGAGGCACACAGACATCCAAGAAGCAGGCAATCCAACTCGCTTCAATTTTTTAACAAAGCCTATATCTCCTGTTCCCCATCACCCCCAACCTTCCCACATCATTTCCCCCAACCAACAGTTGTAACCTATATATATTGTTGCCATTTGTAAAATGAACGGATATGTATAATCAAGCGTCTTCTAAGTATTGTACGAACGAGTCGTGCGTTTCTTGAAGAAAACAGCATGGGTCATTGTTGTTCATAGTCCAAATGCTGCAGGTGCCTTTGTACCTACAATACTTTAACAACAGGTCGTGTTTGTGTGCAAACAAACAAGGTCTATTTCTGACATTAGGATTTTCCTTATAGCGATAACGCATGATATTTCACACTTGATAGCACAAATCAGCATTATCGATGGCGACGGTAGCCATTCAGACTAGCGTTTATTCCATTGATGCCAAATCGGCTTTTTCCGTGTGATATATATCCATATGTACACCGGTCAGTGTGACTGAATAAATGATAAATAGCGTTGCTAAATATAGGACATATGCCCACTCGCTCTTACGAAAAGAGGTTTTAGCCTCAGCTTATAGTGAATCTGTCTGGTGCACTTTTATTGATGTAGATTATTTTAACAATGCTGGTCATAAGTAGAAACAATATTTAAAAAAGTGAAACTTAATTCGTTTCAGATATGAAAACAAGAAAACGAACAAACACTTTGTAGTGACAGGCTGGGCGTCGGGCGTCGGGTGTATTGGCAAAAGGGATCGGTCAGACCTACGTGTCATATTTCACCCTGCAAAACGTTAGAAGCGTCAATATTTATCTCATCAGGACTTTCAATATGAAACCGACACTGAAAACTAAAGTATATTCTTTTCATTTCACAATATCGTCTATTTATCTACAATATAATGGAAAATATCGCAATATCTATTCTGGAAAATATATACATGTATAAGTCCCTACAATGAGCCCTACCATTTATAATAGAGAATGAACGTTTCAACAAAGGTAATGATATATTGATTATATTAAGGCCAAACTATATATCGGCTTCCTGTAGAGATAACATAGATGGCATGTTCTCATATTATTACGGGAGGCATCCACGGCCGAATTGGTAACTTGCTAAATATGTAAATACTGAAACAAATAGATTCTAAATTTTGCTTCCAGAAACAATGTCAGAACATTATTTCTTATTGTGGTAATTTCGTATCGACATATTCTTACAACGATGTGATGTTCCGAGTCTTAATTTGGAAATATATTTTTGGAAACAAAGTACTTGGAAGGGTATTTGTGCATACCTCGCGTACCTTTATCGTTTGAGAATTCACCTTGACTCACCTTTGTTGGTTATGTCACAATGTGTACAGACGAAACTAATATGAAAGCATCAATATCTTTATTTCAAAATAGGTATGAAAGAAACTGAAGTAGTTGCCACAGGACTGGGCTGCGCAAGCCCCCGAAAATGTCACACACACATCTTACACTTCAAAGACGCATTAACCCACGTGTTGCATATAGTCGAGTCTACTTATCTATATGGGTGTTGGGATGTCTATAGAAAGTATTATTAAATATTGTGTGTAAAAATAAACATATACTTGTAAAATACCTTGGTCACTCATGTGTAGCAATACATATTTGTGTCAAAACAACTTGAAATATCAAAAGATATACCTTATGCGACGTTTTGCCGCTGTAGGGAATTCCTACGTCCCCTCACAAGCCAAATGAGTCAGCCGAGTACAAAAATCGATATTGCAACCACGTAATACCGACAACAAGCGTGTGTGCCGAGTGTGGTGGGTTGGTGTATGGTGCGAGTTTTCGAGTAACTGGAGCTTTATGGCATTGTTATAATGGTAAGTTGTCACATACTGTATGTAACCAGATGTGAATGAGAAGATAAACCACGGTGCCCACCACGGCCATTCAAGTGTGACGGATCGTCTGCAATCACGAGCGATTCTTGTCTGAAAAGATGACGAAGAATTTTCGATTTTCATCTGATTGCGCCGAACGAGCGGCAACCATGTCGTTCAAACACCTCATGTTGTCGTTTTGTCCACAACACGGTAGTGTTAAAGATGACATCTCTGTTTTCATCAGTATCGTGCACTTTTCTCCATTCAAAGGTGGGCTGAAAATAGCACCTTGAATACATTATCACACCAGTCATTTTCATCAGCTGTAAAATTACCGGTTTTATCCTTTGAAGGTTTGTGTTGACATTGACAGTTAAAATATATATACACACTGACATTGTTATTGAAAAATTGTTCCCTTCAAACCTGGCCATTTAATAATTTGTTGAAATGAACAAGCATTGTAAATGTCTAACACATCAGAGTCATTAGAGGTTATGTTCAACTAATGCACAGTACATGGGTACTGAGCCAGTGTCAGATCGTGGTAAATCTTAATGAACCTTTGTCAACTTGTAGCCTCGTCAGTAGCTGCCTATACTGCCAGATTATATATACTATTATATGGTCTCAGGTCCAGCATACATGCATATATTTGGAGGTGATTTGATTAAAGTACTGTCAGAAATAGAAAAAAACCTTTTTTTTTCACATTTATACCTACAGTTTATGTAGTTAATATGTGAAAGTGTGAAATATCTGTTAAACTAAGTATTTAACAGATATGCCATGCGAAGTCGACGGTCCGTCGTCATACCTGGCTGAGCGACCTAATTGCCATCTATAGTCTGATCTATTGTTTTCAGCAGCTATTCATATTTTTTCTAAGTTTTGCCCGATTTTACGAGTAAACATGCTTTTTCTGGATATCCTGTTACGCATCCCACTGAACGCCCACTTGCCGATGTGGGTTATTTCGACATATGCTATTTGCAATCGTGTAAAGTTTAGGGATACAGAGTAACAGCCTAAAACATTTTTTTTCAATTTCCGACAGTACTTTAGTAGAGGTAGTTAAGTGCCTTGACTAAGTGCCTATACATACAGCCATGTTCATTTGTAAATCCTGACATTGATAGGTATAACATTACAATAGAAACTCAACAGTTGAACAGATGACCTTTAAATTATCACCAAGTTTTCCATAATTCATTTCACAAATTATGTTGAACAGTGCAGATGTTTATGATGGTGTTCATAGAGAGCTTGAAAGGAATTTGCAGTATAAACCAATTATGTCATATTTATTTCCGAATATTTGTGTTATTCGATACCATTACATTAAGCTGTTAAAAGCACTTAAAGGAAGCATGGTTCTTGCTAATGTAAGAGTCATATATATAAGTAGCCATGGTCAGCTCCAACAAACTCCCAGCATATAGCTGGTATATTGCTGAGTGCAGCGTTAAACAATAACCAATTCAACAAACTCTGTTTTAGTCATAGGAAGAAAAGAACCAATGATAACTTATGATTATCCCTAATCTTCATATGTTTATATATTCATGGAGAAAATGAATGACTGCATCTACAGTATATTTTGATGCTGTGGGATATGTTCACCATGTTGATGCACGCTATGTGATTTTATGATCACATGTATGTTTCTGTGACATTGTTGATGAGGTCTCTAACATGTGTAATGTGATGCAAAATCATTGAATCTTCAATTCCGGATCCTGATTGCATTTGATCCATTTTTACAATCATTACCTGTTTTCCATGCATCAAGACAGATGTCATGCCAACATATGAAAGGGAGGTAACTCCTGAGGACTTGCTCCAGAGTTCTTGACATCTATCCAAGATTCTTGGGCAGTTAAAATGTTACATATGCTCACTAGCCTGTGGCTAGGAATAGTTTCAAAGGGGAAAGTGTATCATAGACTATTACTGGCATTTTTGTTCAATATGAAAAGAAACTAGATTTTTTATACCTTAGAGAATAATTTCTTGAGTAATTAAAGTTAGTGAATGCATTTATAAGTGATTCAAACTTAAGTTTTACTTTATTTTATGAGTTCCTCTCAGAATATCAACAGTTTTCTCACCAGGTTATGCACATTCCTGTTCCTCATTACAATTAAATTGTCTCCCACTCTGAGGTAGTTGGCTGAAGACGCTGTCATCTAGTGATGATAGGACATGAGAGTGTGGAGGAAAGGCATGCATATTATTTCCATAAAACTGGACCGCCTCCGTGATGTAGGGGTTAGAGCGCTGCCCAGAGAACGGAAGGTCGCGGGTTCGATCCCCGACCGCGTCATACCAAAAGACGTTAAAATATGGTACTTGTTGGTCCCTGCCTGGCGCTCGGCATTAATGGGTACAACAAGGACTGGTCGGCTCGGAGTCAGTATAATGTGTCTGAGTGGGGTATTCATGCTTCACTGCGGCATGGTATCTCAGTGGGCTAGCACTATAAAACCAGCCTAAGTCTGGGCTAGTACAAGCAGGCGCACGTCATACACATACACACGCATGCACGTCGTCATATGAGCGAAATATTCTCAAGCATGACGTAAAACCCACTTTCACCTCACCTCCATATCACTGTTTTATTCCTTTCCACAGTGGTATTCCCTATCATTGTGGATATGTATATTGCCAATCACTGTGGTGTAGATAAATTGTTTTCCCTTTGGAATTCGAACATTGCGTAGTTCATCAGAATCTTATGACTTACACAACACCAAATAGGACACAGCTGAAGTATAAATATTTAAATGTGAAAAGTACATGCCTGTGCATAAGTACACACATGTCCTGAGAAGACTTTTTCTCACTTTCACTGTGTGTGTTTGAATGTGCATGTGTGTGCACGTGTGTGTGCGCATTCGTGGTATTATAGCTATTTCCTAACCCTTATTTATTTATTTATTCATTTAAACCCTGTGACTCTGGTATATTCAGTATAATATTTTCCTTGTCACTGTGGTATATATTCTCTTAATCATCATGGTATAGTCACTACCACTGAGGTATTCATGAGCACTGGAATATTCCTAATCAATTGTGGTGTATTCCCTATCCTATCTTTGGCTGGTGTTCAGACAGATTGCATCTCGGCTTACTATTCTTCTCATTATAGTGCATTTTCTGTCCGTCATCATCTACATGTGGCTCTTAATATTTAGCCGAAGACCCGGGTTCGAGTCCCCACATGGGCACAATGTGTGAAGCCCATTTCTGGTGTCCCCCGCCATGATATTGCTGGAATATTGCTAAAAGCGGCGTATAACTTAACTCAGTCAGTCAGTCTTAATATTTATTACATCTTATTATTGAAACCTGATAATGCAGTAACAATTTCATAATCACTGAATCAAGGTGTTATATATTAACTATTTAATTCATTTTAAAAAACAACACAATCTCAATTTTGTGGCATGTGCAGAATGACTTCTGGCTATTCTGAAAGTACAGTTTTCTTTTTCCCTTGGGATTTGAGACTGTAGCAGGCAAAGGAAGAGGACTGCTACAAGCAATGTCACTTTGAAAGTTGTCATGTTAACAAAGTAGTGGTAACTTCTAGAATTGCTAGTAAGTCAGTGACATATTCTTTCATTTTGCCGTATTTTTAGTTTCTGAGATGATACCACATTATTAATTTTAAGTTTTCTCATAATTGTCTCTGCTTCTTTAAAATAATATACATCCAAATGACTTCATTCAGAAACATACTTTTATGTCAACATTTTTTTAAGATTTTCATTTTTCGGAAACCTTTGACCAGTTTCCAAGCAATTTTGCCCATGTATACTGGCAATGTTCTCACTGACCAGTATTGACATAGGAACATATTTCTTCAGCAATATTGACTGTCCTTATGGAATAATGAAGCTACAAATTTCAGGAATTAATCCCTTGGTCAACACACAGCCATGTATCCTTGCTCAAGGAATGGCAAGATCTTACGTTATATTGACCTTTTCTCCCCAACCCACACCTGTGGCTACTGACAATTTTCACCTGGGCAATGTGTTCCCTGACCTTTGAGTGGACAAACAGGTGCTTTCAGTTATTGTGCTATAATCTGTGGAAAACTGATCATGCTCCTTCAGAGAGGTCAAACTCAGCTGTTTTAGTGTCAGGTATATTTTTGTTTACGGAGCTGTCAAGTTTGATTGCCATTATCATTGTAAGGTGAGATGCCTTGATGTTTTACAGGTTTTGACCTGGATTTTGAATGTCTATGGGTTACTGTGTATGACACCTTCATGCTAGTTGGCTGTTATGTTGGTAGAATTGTACATGTGACTTGTTTGAAGTGGCTTGTGACTTGCTGCTCATGGTTGGTTTGAGTAATGAGCTTTGTGTTACAATTACCTCAGCTCAGGGATAGGAACTGTTTAGGTGTTTTAAGAGCTTTGTATTGTTCGTTTGGCTTTAGAGCCAGTAGGTAGCCCAGTAGGTTGGCCAGTAGCTAATCTGTTCACTTGTCTGGAGACCTGTGTTTTATTCCCTTCATGGTATGACTAGCTCAGTATGAATAAAAGGCACTTTTTAGGCATGTAAGTATGGTAAGAGCTTTGTATTGTTTGTTAGGCTTTAGTGTCAGTTGTTAAGCTTGTGGATGAGGTGTTAGCTTGTCAGCTGTAAGTCCAGTGTTTGATTCCCTATGTGGTACTACAAGCTTGATATGAGGTGTAGGCATTGTCAGCTGACAATCCCAATAGCATGACTGATTGTCATTCTACAGAGGTGGTGTTGATAATTGTGTATACTTTCAGTGGTTTGTCTGGTCCAGTATTTATAGTGTCAGATGTAAACTGAATATTGCTAATGGCTCTTTCTTTCACGATCATACCAAATTGTTTCTTTATGTTTACAGTGAAGCTTCCCTTTCACAGCTGTTTGTGTTTGATGATGGTCTTTGGTAATAAAACGATGTTCACTCATTAACATAAGGAGCGATCGGGGTAGCCTAGTGGTTAAAGCGTTTGCTCGTCACGCCGAAGGCCCGGGTTCAATTCCCCACATGGGTACAATGTGTGAAGCCAATTTCTGGTGTTCCCTGCCTTGATATTGAGGAATATTGCTAAAAGCGGCGTAAAACCCAACTCATTCATTTTCTCACATTAACATAAGGGTAGCCAGGTGGTTAATGTGTTTGTTTGTCACACTGACAGCACGGGTTCAATTCCTATGGATCTGTGTAAGAAACCCTTTTTAGTCTCCATTCCCTTTATATTACTTTTACATTACTTAATCCAACATAAAACTGTACTCATTCAGTCGTATATACAGAACCTTTTGGTGTTAAGTGTACATTCCAAATCTTTCTTCAAGTAGATATTTTTGTTTCTATTGCCTGTGTTTCACATTCAGTAATTCATTATGGGATAACTTCTCCTGTTGATCTTAATATGAAAACAATACAACAATTCTTCACCTTTTTATACATATCCACATATTTTTCACAAAATGCCATCTTTCATGCTGTGAAAGTGTTTATTTCGTCCCACCCATCCTTCATGAATCTCAAGTAGGTGAATGTCACCAGTGAGCATGTGCTACACTTTGATATGCCTGATACGTCCCATGTGATCGCGGTGATGTGTTCCTGATTAAAGTGGCAGAAAACAGAAATTTCTTGCAAGAAACACCTGTGGCAACTTGTGAAATGTGAAGTGGGCACATGCAGGCATTTGAGTCAAATAGGGCAGTTTTGTCTTTCACAGTGTGTGTACTCGCTTAATGAGTGAATTAGGAACGTGCACTTGTTCTCCACTCTTTTACATGCTTCTCCAGGATACAGACATATGTGCTTCAGGTTAGTGATCCTTATGTTTAACAGTTTATTTTGGAAATGACTTTGCTATGATCTTATTTGATGCTCAGGATCATTGCTGTAATATGATGGTCGCTTGTTAATGATCAAGTCTGGACCATACCAACCAATGATTTGATAAGATGTGCAAAATCTTATGCTGATGGGTGAGTGAGTTTAGTTTTATGCTGCACTCAGCAGTATTCCAGCTATATGGCGGCGGTCTGTAAAAAAGCGAATCTGGACCAGACAATCCAGTGATCAACAGTATGAGCATCAATCTGCGCAATTGTGAACCGATGACATGTGTCAACTAAGTAAGTGAGCCTGACCACCCGATCGTGTTAGTCGCCTCTTACAACAAGCATGGGGTACTGAAGATCAATTCTAACCTGGACCTTCATGGGTGTATGCTGATGGATTGCAATGACAAAGTCACTAAGTCTGACCACCTAGTTTATGTTGTTATCTATGACAACAGTTAAAGATTGCTGGGAACCTATTGTAACCAAAAACAATCTGAATCTTAAAATCACTGATTCGGTGGATCAGAAGAAATGTGGCAACAGTGGAAAACAAACAACTCCACATGCATTGAGATGCCGAAAGACTATTGCAATCCATTAGCTTATTTTGCTGGAAATGATTACATAAATTTGAAAGTCTTTGTAAAACCTTTCTCATATTGATCGTGTTTGTAAATACTTTCGTTTGATAAACCTTCAGACTGACATTATTGACAGCCATAGATAACACCTCATAGCTGGAATATGGCTGAAAACAGGCTCAGAGAGGGTCAGATGTGGTTTGTGCCTTGGCCATGTCATCTCTGGCTGTTGTAATGTAGGGACTGGGCTCACCATAGTCAGTACATTGCTTCTGATTTCAATATCCATGTTAAACAGTAATTCTGTATTCAGAAACACACATTCATGTACATCACTATAAAAGTGCAAAATTGTGATCACTTGAAATCCCGATTCCATACCTCACCCCAGATTCTCGGAACTGGTGATGAATCCTTGCAATGAAAGTTTATCTCCATTTTGTAATTTCATGGTTATGTCTGTTCACAAATCGAGCACGATCTACAATAGCTGTCATGAACCTATATGACCCTTTCAAGTCTCTATCCTGACTCGGGGACATTTGAAACCTCCATAAGTCTTTTTTGTTTCCCAAGGTGATTGGGTCATAATAAAACTGTTAGGACCAATCAATTCAGTAGAAAGGCCAGACAGGCAATACACTATCCCATTAAAGCTCATCGAGCACACTGGGCAGTATGGGCTATATCATCACAAGGCAATAGCATGGTGTGATTACCATAATGTGTTCATAAATAGCTCATATTATCTTTGTGCTTGAGGGAATATCAAGCATAGATATGTTGTGACTGTATATGACATGGTTTGTGCCAGATGGAGAGTTCTATACAGGTGGATGTTGTTTGAAATTTTCGTTAACCATATTGTTTTTTGTCCAGATAACTGTTCTGTATTCTGTATTTAAATTGAGACTGGACCAGACAATCCATTGATTGACATCATGAACACTGATCTTTGCTACTGGGACACGGTGACACCAAGTCAGCATGTATTGGAACGTTTTTAAGGCCAGACCAATTTTTATTTCTTGTTTTACGGATCCGTCTGTCGTATTTTTCAAGAATAATAAAAATAATAAAAATCAATTTTCCCTTCTCAAAACCAAAAATCCTAATGTATATATTGGCCAAAAATGTTAACATACAAGAAATTTTGATGAACATAGAGATTTTTCTAGGTTACATCTTCTTTTTATTCTTGAGTACAACATTTCAGGGCTTGTTCTGGCCCCATCATCAGGTAAAACTGAACAGACTGGGGCCAGAAACAAGCCCTGAAACGTTGTGCTCAAGAATAAAAAGAAGATGTATGACTTGACTGACTGTACCATGATGGAGCTAGTTGCTTCTGATGCTTACAGTCTCTGGTTCACTTGATCCAGATCCTTTTGTATATAAAGAGCCATAACTGAACCAGACTATTTTAGGAAAAGATTCACAAAGTATCATTATTTCAGTGACCAAATGGTGAAATTGGACCTATATTTTTTCGCTCAGCATTTTTTGCCAAGGTACATCCTTATATCCCACATCCCACTCCATGTCGTGGGTGACACCATCAAGACAAGTGTCGATGTAACGATAGCTCAATAAAGCAACCTCAGACTCAGATTGACCCTCACCTGTTGATGTTTTGAATAGAAATCAAATAGAAGGTTGATACAGCTTAATTCTGTGTACATCGACTTTGGTACATATTCCAGCAAGCTACAGTGCCTTTTGTCAAGATGTTTTATGTTAATGTGTGCTTCCACCCACTCTCAGAGGCTAATGGTAGGACTTGTTTGATGTTTAAACATACAGAAGCAAATATAGAAGATCATCTCAATGGAACAACTCTGGCAGATTTACAGGTGTCATTTATACACTGGGTGTGCGAGATGATGTTAATGTACATATTTCAGAGGCTAATGGTAGGACTTGTTTGATGTTTAAACATACAGAAGCAAATATAGAAACACAATGTTTCAAGATATCCTTTCAAATATTTTTCTGTGGTTGACTTGGTGATTGCCTCTGTGACTTTCACCAGTATGGTTATTTAACAAACAGGTATTCTTGCTGTAAGTTTCTATGGGTTTCTTTGCTACACTTTAAGATTCTCAAACTTATTTTGATATATACGTTTGTTATTTCCCTTACAAAGCTAAAATTGACAAGTATTTTTAATTCTCTATCAAGATCATTATGCAAAGGGATTTCTAAACAGGGACAATAATTCTCTTGCACCAGGCCGTTGTTAAAAAATCTGCATATTGTTCATGAGTCAATGAAAGTCAATGACAGCATGAGTTAACCTTAGCTCAATTGAACAGCTGTTTTTTTCTATCAGTTTTCAATTTCATGTTTATTGTTTTACAATGGCATATAAAAATATGTTGTCATGATAAATTTTTGGAGCAGTATCACTCCAGCTCGTTTAAAACCTACACATAAAATCTCACATAACTTTTCAAATTGATATAAAATGAAATACAGTACATATTGGTACAAATGTTTCAACTCCATCATGGCATGTCAGGTGGCACAGTGGAGTGGTGTTTGTTAATCCTGCTTAAAAACGTTCTAATTTTTCTTTACCAATGAGTGTACAGATATTTAGATCATATAAAGTTTACCAAATTAATTCTTATGTCAACTAAATATAGTGATCAAGTCTTTTAACCCAACTGGAAAAGAACTGTGATCTTTAAATTACAAATATGAAATACTGAACTGTACTAAATTGAGAATCTTACAGCTTAAAGTCTTGATTTTGAAGATGAAGTACTGTTTTTGATCATGATATTTGTTTTGTAGTTGAAAGTAAATGTAAGGATGGTTTGTTGTCTGGAAATCTAACTAAAACTGTAT
The DNA here is from genome assembly GCF_003918875.1 of Haliotis rubra. NCBI lineage: Eukaryota > Metazoa > Mollusca > Gastropoda > Lepetellida > Haliotidae > Haliotis > Haliotis rubra. The sequence goes on along the minus strand of NW_025764891.1, from coordinate 7,380,798 downwards.
TCATCTTGTGAGTAGCAAAAACTGATTATTCAGCAGAATCTGTGAAAAGTGTTTTATCAGGGACCTTACCAGCTTCCCTGTTAAAACTGACAACAGTATTAGCAGTTGTAGCATGCAAACTACCTACCCCCTGTGTTATACGACAGTTAACACCTACATAAAACGTGTAATAAACTTTATATCCAACATGTGATGCAATTCCTACCACCTAGAAGCCAATGTACCCTTGCCACATGCGCTGACTTCTACGCTTGGTGATAATGTAATATTTGCTTTGGTTTTCTCGCACACAAGACTGAAAAGAAAACAACAGCCGTTTGTCATACAGTCTGGGATTCGCAAGCAGACAATAAAATCCTGATTTTCACAATAGGACATTATTCTGTCCAACTTTCCGATAGACGCTGGGGGGGGACGGGTCGTGATTCACTGCTTTGCGATTATCTCGATTTTCGCGAACCCCCTCACCTGCAAGTTAATCCCTTAGGTCACGTTGTCCTGCAAATAACGGTACATAGTTATTATGCTGTGACATACACCGGCATGGATTTATAGAAGAGGGATGGAAAACTGACATATTACGAATTTTATTTGGTGAATGCAGGTAGGTGATAACGATACTGTATTAATGTTGCATTTATAGTTTCAGCTGAGAATTTTTCAACAGGAAGACAAAAGCAAATTGTTCCGTTTCACTTGAAAATGTTGTTACATTTATTTGGCTTTTCTTGGTTTAATGTGTACTGGGGAGATTGTGGCATATTTGTTGTCTGGTTGCAGTTGAGATGTGAAGAATTAATATTTAGTAGTGAGTTTCTTGACAATATTCGTGTGTTCTTATCGTGATAAAGATAGAGGATTCATCACGATTATACCTATGTGTTATGTAGTCTTATGGGTGATAGTTTTTTAATAGGCTTATTTAGGTTACGTGTTTGTTTATGGCCTTTTATTATAGTGTTATATTTAGTTTTCACATAATCTTGTTTGTGCACACTTAAGCTGGTTTTTACTGATTTGAATTTTCATGAGAGAAGGCTGAAATGCATTGATCAAATAGGCTTACCTGTTTACCCAAAACTGTTCTTAGAAAGAAACAGGGTGATCGTTTTGTCATAAATTCTCATTTGGACATAAAATGTCAGATTGTAAATATTTTGGATCTTAGATGTAATTTTGTAGGCAAATCTCTCCAAAAAGAGCAATGCATGAAACCTGAAGTAGATTTTAAAAATGTAAATCAGCTAGACAGTTCTACTGAAAATCTATGACAGAAACAGATTAAATATGTTGTTAAATTGTCAGAAGATATTATATTTACATGACCAGTACAGCTCATTGTTTGAATTTAAATATTTTGAAAAAACAACCAACTGAAAGTTGTGAAACTACTTTTCGTAATTCAAATTCAAAGCTTCAGAGGAAAATTGTTTATATTACCTGTAGCCATGTAACCTTAGCGAGGAAATACCTGTCAGGTGAGAGGAGCACAGGTTAAGACTATTAGTAATTCCAGCATCTGCATGTTGATATAGGTCATTGGGGCATTGTACATTGTAAAGGGGTCGAAGCGTTGGGGCTACTTGTGGCTACTTGTGTCACGCTTTGTCCGAATATTTACCTCTTCGTTAAGATGTGTAATGAGAAGGCAAGTCTGTTTTTTCAAGTCCTTTGACCCTAATGGGGTGTAGCTGTTTCGTAGGAGGCGTTTTCCAAGTTGATGATGGAATGTTAACTGCTCGTGCAAGTACTTGGCCTGTCTTAAACACGTGTGTGACAATTCGTCATCAGTGTTATGCAGCATGTGTTCGAAATGGGAGTATTCGGAGACAGGATTTCAGATCGTTGGATTTGTTTTTGAGAAAATATGAAGAGAAAAGTAAGTTTTTGTCTAAATAAATGTGTTTATTTGGGGGTATTGATTTTTTACCTGAGGTAAAAACCTCTTAAAAATGTCAGTTATTTTTTCAAATTTGAAAACATGGGAAGCTAGATGATGTGTGTGATTTGATGTATGTTTAATTTTGTTTCTTATTCTGAATATGTGTGGAATAGTATGATTCATTTTTTCATCAAAAGGAACAAATGCAATACTTAGGCATTAAGGCCTTGTTAATTTCATGATTTATTATGAATGTAGACAAGTAAAACTTTCTTTATCAAGGTCCAAGGAACATCTCGGCTTGCTCTCAGTCCTTTGTTTTCATAGCTAATTATTCAGGCACATTATCAATGAGTATAGAGTATTGCGAGGGATGGCATTAAATGATATAATAGTGTGTGGTCAACTCTTATCTTTTATGTTTGAAATTAGAATTGATCTTCTGTAACCCATGCTTGTTGAAAGATGTGCCTGACGAGATTGGGTGGTCAGGCTTGTCGACTTGGTTGACATCATATTATTGTATCCCAATTGCGTAGATCGATGCTCATGCTGTTGATCACTAGATTGTCTGGTCCAGACTACTGCCAAATAGCTAGAATATTGCTGAGTGCAGCGTTAAACAGCAAAAAAACCTAACTATTAGATTTGTCTTTAGGTTGTCTTGTCCAGGCTCGATCATTTACAGTCCCCCATTACATAGCTGGAATATTTGCTAAGTGCGACGTAAAACTAAAATCACTCACTGAAAAGTATTGTTTGTGTTATCTTCATGTATGTATCAACAAGCATGCGAGAAAGAGGGAACCTCTTCTCTGAATTGTATTGTTGGTTTGGTCACTATTTTGGCTAATATCAATAACTATGTCCTATATAGTAAAATTATTTTCTGGTGCAGTCTGAAGAGCTTCTGCCTGGAGAGAGGATGTTTGGTAGTCTAATCCTTTGACCACATTGCACTAAAAGACATTAATAGAATGTACTTGCTGTTACCCTTGGTGTAGGTATAATATGTCTGAGTTGGGTATCCATTTTAAGCTGCGACTGGCACTATTAAACCATTTGATTCCCCACATGGGTACAATGTGTGAAGCCCAATTCTGGTGTCCCCTGCCAAGATATTGCTGGAATATTGCTAAAAGCGGCGTAAAACCAAACTCACTCACTCACTCATTAAACCATGACCGGCTGATGCAACGGCATTTCAAGTGCATGCACGTCTCTGAGTGAAATAACCTTGAACTTGCCTTTAGACACCATTTCACCTTACCTAATCACCTCTTTAAGTGTAAAATATTAACCGTGAAGGTAGCGTCACTTGGTAATAGTTTTACAAAAGACTGGCTGTTAGTGGTGTCACAATTCACTGAAAATGTGACATGGCACGAGTGTCCCCATTGTTGATTCTCATTTCAGTTGTGTATTGGTTTTCAAAATGTACGTTTTGCTCAGTTTTGCAATGTCCCAGAGTTATAACTGGTCAAGCTGACATTACTGTCTATCATAACACAAATATTGCATCTATTGTTAAACTGTCTGAAGGACTCAAATTTAGCCCACAGTTCCTGTTAATAAAATAGTTGACAGCAGCAAGCTCTTGTCAGGTTGGCTTGTTAAACATGGAGAATGCCATACAAAAACAGTACAAATTAACTGTTGATAAATTAACTAACACAAATATTGAGTTCTATCATCCAAACCTGACTTCAACAAGAGATATACCACTTCTGTTACATTGTTGGAGTATTGGTATAAACTCACTCACTCACTCGCTCACCAATTTTTAACAATTTGAACCAATATTGGTAAGCCCTTTAAAACAAGGATGCCATGCAAGCACACTTTACTAACTTTAACAACCATTCGTATAGTCTGTTTGCAGTGAAAACGTACCGGTGAATTGCACTTTAAACAAAAATGTAAATCGAATAAAGTGAAATTAAGATTGTGAATGCTCATTATTCTACCTTGCCAATTGAACTTTTAAATCTTAGAGTTTTATTCCACTTAGGAAAAAAGTTGTTTAACAAACGATCATAGTTTCAAATCGCTTATATTGGTTTGTATTACAAGGGGGTAAGCGCAGTAGTTGGAACAGTGAAACAAATGCACGTGCAGTACGTGATGAGCGTCAACTTAGACCAACCCTACTTGTTCTCGGTGTTTCATTTAATGTGCATACCCCCTTGTAATACAAACCAATAATACCGATTTGAAACTATGATCGTTTGTTAAACAACCTTTATCCTAAGTTGAATAAAATTCTGAGATTTAAATTTTCAAATGGCAAGGTAAAATTATGAGGATTCGCAATCTTTATTTCACTTTATTTGATTTACTTTTTTGTTCAAAGTGAAATTCATCGGTACGTTTTCACTGCAAACAGACTATAGTCAATGCAGCATGGATAACCTTGTGAAGGTCTGTTGGTCTTAATGAAAAACATAACCAGCTTGTTATAACCTGACCTCTATAAGAACCCATGGTAAACTTGCTTTGGTAGAAATAATACATATTACTTAATTCATAAGTCAGAGAGTAATACAGGATATAGTTAAAGATTTATCTGCGTGAATGGGTCCCTTGCATTACCATATTCTGCATACAAAATCGTACACGTAACGGTGTGTTAAATTTCATATCTCCCATGCACATTCAACTTACATGGGTATGGGGTGATCTCCTGTTTGTTGTTCATGTTGTCAAAATTTTGATAAAAGCAACATAAAACCTCATTTACCTCACTCACTCATCACCCACTCACTCACTCACCAACTCGCTCAACATAGTTTGAATTTTTACTCAAAACTTCACCAGAAGTGATTTTTTTGTTACACATTAACTCATGCTTATAATTTATTTGGGAAAATAGAGTATACAGGATAAATTTCATCTTAGATTGTAAAAGATCAGCTTGTTAAACACTGATAACTACACACGTACACCCCAAAGGTTAAATGTAGTAGCTTCTGACACAGCAATCTTATAATGTACATTTCAAGGTTAACTACGGTATTTCAAAATACAGCAAACTTGCCATGAGCTGGATGCAACTTCACTTTTCACTCAATCAGTTTCCAATCCAATAGAAACATCCCATTAGTTCACCAAGTGACTTCACGGTCACGTAGTATTACTGACGACTACAGATTACCACATGAGTGCGTCAAGCCAGATTAATAGTGCCCCTAGTATACATGGTATAAAGTACATGTCTGAGAGGCGGCCTGATTGACAATGGAATACCTGTGGATAAAAGAACAGGTAATTGAATTATATTGTGGCAGAAGGTATGTCAGGTTAATCGTTCTGACAGCCTCACTGGGCTGACTGTTGGAGTGAGACTAAATGAAGCTTATTACTTCAACATTAATGGAGTGCAGCCCTACTGAAATAGATTTAAAGATAATACATTGTTGTAACCTTTTTGTAGATTAAAGAATTTAAACCGAGATGTGGATGGAATGTACTTGTCTGCATTGATGAAAGTTCATTACAACAGTTGTGGAAATGTTGATGTGCAGGCAAAATTGGTAGGAGATGTTTTAAGTAGATCAAAGCCTATTAAAGACTATTTCTTTTTACCCTTTCTTTGTCAGTCAGGAGAGAATGTGTAACGAATTGATTACTCACAAATATGTTTGGACAAATGTCCTTGAACCCTGGAACATTAGGAAGATAATATTTTTGTGTATTTATTAGGCTGCCCTAGTTATTTGACAGGGAATAAATAATATAGTGGCATATACAACATCTATACAGTACTATATTTAAAGCATAGCAAAACCTATATATTCAGTATTATTCACGTTGACTCTCAGCTTCTAAAACAGTTCCCACACTAACTATTCTGTGTGGAATAGGACAGACAGACATGTAAGTGTCACATGTAGGTAAAAAAGATGAAATGTACCTATGCCAGAAACATAAATTTGTACATACACCCAGCCTTAACAGGCTTCTGAGACACTATTATATATATAAAACTTAAAGGGGGGTGTCTAAATGGCCTTTTGGAGTGGTGGGGTAGTCTAGTGGTTAAAGCGTTGGCTCGTCACGCCGAAGACCCGGGTTTGAATCCCCACATGGGTACAATGAGTGAAGCCCATTTATGGTGTCCCCTGTCGTGACATTGATGGAATATTGCTAAAAGCGGCGTAAAACCAAACTCAGTCAGTCAGTCAGTCAAATGGGCCTTGATGAACTGTTTGACATCATCAAAACAGGCAATAAAATTTGTTAATCCTTAAAACTCATAAAGCTAACATTTCAAGGTCACAACTCAACTGACCACTTTGTCACCTTTTCATATTCAGCCTAGGGCTTTGCCAGAATCAGGAGGCGTACTTGTGTAGGTCAATTTGGGTCAGTCTTAAGGCGGTCCTTGTTTAACCATTAATCACCTGGAATACCCATGCTTTGGTCTGGCGAACATTTGAGCTGAATGTTGTGTAAAGGTAGGTGCCCACCTGGGATTATGCCATGGCATGTTTGACCACCATTAGGATCAATGGCCAGTGTTGTTGAATGCTAGACCAGAGTAGACATGAGAGAATTGATGGATTCTGTTCAAACGTAGAAATACAGGAAATGGTTTGTTTTTTGTAGTTTTATTGTGAAGTTTTTGTTCTTTATGTATGTTTGAGGAAGCTTGGTAGTTCAGACGTAAGGAACGTTGCTTTTACATGGGAAAAATGTTTTGTTTTGTACAGTATTTTTGAGAGCTTGTTTTGGTTGATGTTTTGTCTATGTTGGTCTGGTTTGTTTAGAGTGTTCAGTGATTCCTGCTTCCACACAATTTATTCAGGAATTCAGCCAGCTTCAGTAATTTTCACTTTCCACAGTTTAAACTTTGCTATTCTGATTTCGATATTTGACTTGTTTCATTTCATAGGTAAATGTGGAAAAATGTTGTAGTCCAATTGTGCAAACTAGGCTATAAGCATGTTCATTTTGTGTAATTACAAAACTATTATCAGTTGAGTTTGCTTACACTAACAGTTCTACTAGAGTCAGGCTTTGGACAAGGACTCCAGCTACAAGTTGTCTTGTGACTGCATACATTGCTTTAGGATGTATCTTCAATGTGATGAACCTTGTCATATATCTTAATGTAAAAGGCCAAGATTGATTAGATCTCCACAAAAAGTTCAGTTTGAGGCTGCCAGGATAGTTACTGGTTTACCAAAATATGCCACTAGAGATACTCTGATATATGAAACAGGTTGGCAAATGTTAAAAGAAAGAAGAAGATGTCGTAAATTGTCTTTATTCTATAATATATACAACAAAAATGCTCCATCCTACCTTTGTGATCTTATGCCGCAAACTGTTGAATCTAGGACAAATTATAATCTTAGAAACATTCGTGATCTTTCCCTGTACTATTCCCGCACAAATCTCTACAGTCAATCATTTTTCCCATCATCTGCACAACTTTGGAATAATCTCCCTTTATATGTTAGAGAATCAGTTTCCTTAAAAGTTTTAAATCGCATATAAGCTCGCGTAAGTCAAAAGCACCAGGATATTTCTCATTTGGTAATAGAAAACTCAATTTAATTCATACCCAGCTAAGATATTCAAATAGTAGATTAAATGGTGATCTATATAGGATCGGTCTCATAGAGAACCCCGAATGTAATTGTAAATTTACCTGTGAAAATTCTCAACATTATTTTATGGAATGTTCTTTGTATTCTGTTATCAGACAGGAAATGTTTCAAAATATTAGCAGAATTTGTAACATGAAAGCACCAACAAACCTAGACGTACTATTAAATGGCAGTGCAGATCTTCCGTATAGTGACAATATTCACATTTTTAAAGAAGTTCAAAATATATATCAAATTCCAAAAGGTTCAGTGATCAGATATAATGTGTATGATCTAAATAATTCATGTATTCATTGTATTGTATATATCATTTTGTATATATCTTTCTATCCCTGTACATATAGTTTGTTTCACTTTTGCATGTAAGCACTGTAAATAGGAGAGGGTTTCACTAAGTTGGCATAACTTGTACCCAATCCATTCTCTTGAATAAATATGTTTAAATCAAAATCTCCACATTCAAATACTGTAGAAGCGATAGTGACTGGTGACAGCATTTCTGAAATATTGCTGATAGGACTGTAAATCTAATTTTGTTGGACTCCAACAGAGAAACTAATAATGTTTCAAGTATACAGTGTTTGAGTCCGATGCCTGCATGCTGATGTTTAATTTGTTCTTGACTGCTCTTGTTTCGATGGTTAAGACATTGGGCATACAGCTTCTAATGTCCTCATGATCACTTTCATGTGACAATACTTGTGATTAACCACTTTTTACTAAACATTTCTTTATAGATCTTTTATGAAGTTGTTTGGCTTCCCCAAACTGTTTTCTTGCTTGTGAAGTTTTAGATTTTCATTTCGGTTTTAAGGATCTGTACAGACCTTCAATGTTTAATTAAAGAGAGAGAAAGAGAGAGAGAGCCGCCAGCAATTTTGTAATGTAAAATATTTTTAAAATATGCTGGGGGTGGGGGTCATTGACTTTGTATATGACATGCAGTGGGGGTCACTTAGTACATCAATTTTAGGGGGGGTCATTCACATTGTACATGCTTCTCCATAAAAATCATCATCACCCCCCTAGCCATAAATTATGAACGGTCCCTTATGATTCTGGGTTTGTCTGCACCAAAATGTCTTCGCTTGCAGATTTCAGCAAAGTGGTCAGCATCTAAGACCTGCATCACTAAGGCTTGACATGCAAAGCTGACACATCATGTTATAACTAAAATAATGACTGGTGTTAAATAGGGGTGGGTATTGCAGAGAATGTTCAAATTGCAATATATTGTGATTCGAAAGCATATGTATTGCAATATATTGCAGGAATATTTTTTCCATATAAAATTACTTATAATCGAGTTAATGCTTGATTTATAAAGCAAAAACACGACAAAATCACTATGCTTGATTAAGCTTTAATAAAAACTGTTAATCATGTTAAAATGAAGGAAAAGAACAATTTAACATCGACACAGTGGTTACTAGTTTGAACTAGTTTCTCCACTCTCAAAAAAGCCCTGAGATTTTAGACAGCAACTTCACCTGGTCAGGACATATCAGGGATCACTGGTCAATAATGAGTAAATATATACATAACATTCAGATCTAAAACATTGCGAAACACTTGAACAAAAATTAAGAACACAACTTCAAACCGAACTTAACTTGATTTCCGGTGTGAAAAACGGAAATATCCGAAGATTTCCGAGTGTTACGAAGTTTTCCGAATGCATGTTGATCCGATCCGGGTATCGCAATACGTATCGATTTCATGTCTGAACCGGTAAATACTGGTAAACCGGTTATATTGCGCAGCCCTAGTGTTAAACCTCACTCACCCACCCACCCACTCACTCACTCACTCACTCACTCCAACCCAGAACAACCCAGAACCAGTAACCCTGTACGGCCAGCATATCTGTAGGGTTCGAGCTGAAACACCATTATAATTGATGTAACTGATCACATGCAAAGCAGCACTGAACCCAAATCACTCACTCACTCTCTCAGCTTGATAAATGACAAAACGCTGGAAGACCACTAATCCAATGCTTCTATTTTCTGTTGTTTCTAAGCTCCAATTTTCTTAGTTGTCTCTGGGCTGATTTGGATGACACATGTCATCGTATCCCAATTCTGTAGAACAATGCACATGCTGTTGATCACTGAATTGTCTGGTCCAGACTCGAATATTGACGCCATATAGCTGGAATATTTGTGTGTGTGGCCAACCAACTGTTGTCTGAAGCTCATACATACACACTGTCAGTGACATATTTTGCCTAAAATGCAAGTCTATTTTGGTATCTCTTTCCATGATCTTGGATCGTATAGTTAAGCTTGATTGGTTCAATAGTCAGTTGGGATTTGATTATGTTTTGACATGGCGAGAATGCATGATATTAATGTCTTAATTAGAATTCAGTTCATGGTAGATTAAGTTTGATGCTACTTGGGTTTAAGTAAGGAGATTTGATTTGATGTTTCTACTGACAACAAACAAGAGAGTGGATTGTTCCACATGGTTACTTGTAATGTGTCTGAAATTGATTTTACTACTTCAAACTAAATCCGTCTGTGTTTAATCAAATTCCACCAGAGAAGAAAAACGTGTATATCATCTCATTCTCTTCTTGGTACACAATATGATGAGAATGAGTTCAAACCTAACTGTTTTAGTGGTTTGAAGTTGGAATTGCATTGGTTTTTTTAAGGAGAAAAATTCAGTTATGCAACGTAATCTTTATGCTAAGAGAACATAACTCTCATATGTATTATTGACAGTCTCCTTTGTACATTGATCACTTAGCGTGAAACCAATGAAGGTCTGGGTTAAAATTAATGTTCAGGAACCTATACTTGCTGTATGATGCATCTTGTCGCAGCAGGTCTTTGTCTATAACTATGACCTCGCCATCTTCAGTTAACTTTCATACGTTCGATTGTTTGTTGTTTAATGCCATACTCACCACTATTCCTGCTGTAAGACAGTGGTCTGTTAATAGTCATGTCTGAACCAGACAATCCAGTGATTGACATCATGAGTATCCGTCTATGCAATTAGGATATGATGACATGCATCAACAAAGTCAGGGAGGTTGCCGACCGATCCTGTTTGTCGCCTCTTGTGACAAGCATGGGTTGCTGAAGATTAATTCTAACCCGAATCTTCATGGGTGGGATCAAATTGTTTGGACAGGATTTTGTGGTCCAGATTCGATTATTTACATCTGCCATGATACAGCTAAAGTATTGTGAAGAAACTGTGTAGCTGGTGATGTCAAAGCTCTGGTTGAAAATGGAATGTTATAATATATATACCACTCAAAAGGATGTAAAAAAACACCTGATTGGTTAATCTGTCATAGCTTGACACCCATTTCTCTTATGTCACTATGATTGCTATGTAGTATCATGACACCCAGTTCTTATATATTACTGCATGGCCGATTAACAATAGCCATATAAAAACATCAGATGTTCTATAACTTGTCATAATGTCATAATATATTGCCAGTTATCACACTGGAATATTCCATGATGGAACATGAGGCTGTATTCACTCACTCACCTAGGAGTGTTATTATGGTAAGGGTCTCGGGTCCAAGTGATGGTTCCGGTGAAACCCCTTATCTAACTGACGTGCTGATCTGCTTGGGGGAATTAGCTCAGCAAAGAGTCCGAAGTCACAAGAGGCTAATTACAGTTTTATTAACAAGAACAAAAATAACATGGGGTGGCCACAGAGAGTCGGTACAACCCTCTGGGCTGAGGGTTAGAGATGACCAGTGTTGGGAGTCTAAACCCTACTGACTAACAAATGGAGTTGGTGACTATTTATCTAAAATTGAAACAATAAAAGATTCCTTGAATGATACAAAATGGGTGTTCCCTATATTAACCAATGAAATACAGAATATGCGGTATGGGGTGTGTCCTACAAATGAAATGACCAGACAGGAGAGTACTTAACCCTACTAATCCTATTTCAACTGGCACTAATTGTGTTGACACATGTCCTGGAAGCTTCCTAATTTAACTGGCACTAATTGTGCTGACATGTTGCTTGGATAGTTATGGTGTTACAATAGATGGCTTAATGACCCTAATTTAAAGTGTTTGCACAATATATTTTAATGGAGGTGATGACATGTTTACTTTATCAAAGCAGTTCATTAAATCGTCTAGACATTACTTTGTCTTACTGAAAGGTTTGAGTCCTTGAAACCTTGGGCTAGGATTTATCTTGAACATCTGTGATATTGTAACTTATATCTTTTCAATAGTATGTCTGTGAGATGAGTTATACTACTTTTGACTGGAGTCTTTCTCTAGCTATTACAGATACATGATGAACTAAATATATTCTATATTTTATATTTTCCTAATATCTGAATCCTAATATATCGCTTGTAGTGGTTATAATTAATAATGAATTTTCGTATGAATTATTATTCCATGATAACTTCCCCGCTGTCTGAAAAGTTTGGTCCCCAAACTTGGACAAAAAAGAAAAATGATTCTTAGATGGACAATGGTACAAACTTAGTTGATGGACAATCATCTGAAACTGGTAGTACAGTAAATAATAATTATATATATAATATTCTTTCTTGGTATTTGGGCAGAGGTTGTTTCTGTTGTCATCAGGGGTATCTGGATGTGGAATCTGGCTGGTTTTGGCACTGTACTGGTTCATCTTGAAGTGATGGAGGTGCAAGAACGCCTTGTGATGGTTCCACATCTCGAGTTTGGAGTTGATTTGTCAATTATCCCATGCAGATAGATGATTTTCATGAAAATACAAAACAAATAAGAGTTAGCTTCTGGTCAAAATATATGAAAACTTATTCTGATGGTTTCAAGTGTTCGAGTACATACAAATGAAATGTACATGAAGTAAATATATGGAGATACATTTCCCTGCAAATAAATTTGAGTTGTTAATGCATAGAAGAAACAAAATGACAGTCGTGACCTGGAATGAAATGATACTATTTGCGTTGGACTACACAATGTATGTGGGTATATTATATATTGATATATAATATTGTGTATGAGCAATTATATATAGATGTGCTAGTACATATAACAAGTGCATAGGTTCATTGAGCTCATACATATACATATTTTGTTTTGAACCATTTGTTAGGTACCTTGTTAATTTGGCTGATTTTGTTAGTTTCAACTTTTAAACATCTTAATTGTTCAGGGATTTTTGTTTAATTCTATTTTATTTTAGCTTTGGTTTATTTTGAGTTTACTTCACTCAAATTTTGGTTCGTTTTGTGTTCGCTAAGTTTGTTCTGCTTCGGTGCAGAGTATTTGCAGCTTCGTTTAAGTGTTTGCTAAGTTCATTCTGCTTGATTGCAGAGTATTTCGCTTTAGTTCGTGTTGGCTAAGTTAAGTTCTGCTTCGGTGCAGAGTATTTAAACTTCGTTTACGTGTTGGCTAAGTTTGTTCTGCTTGGTGCAGAGTATTTCGCTTTCGTTTAGTGTTGGCTAAGTTTGTTCTGCTTCGATTGCAGAGTATTTCACTTCGTTTAGGTGTTGGCTAAGTTCGTATGAGTTCACTTTGCATTTGAGATTGGTTGATCAGGTCAATGCTCAAAATCTGTTGTGATGCAAATAACTCAGATGATCAGGCTGATGTCATTTGCTCACAACTAGTGATATCAGGTAACACTAAGTGAAATGACAGGACAAATATACGTTACCCAGAGCTAACAGATCCATTTATTAACGAGGTACTGTACCTTTTGCAGGAATATGACTATCTGGCGACCACAGGTGTGGGTCGGAAATGAATATTGGTAAGGTATATGGCATCTGTAATCAGTGTGCACTGCGGTATTCAAAGGAGCCAACAATGCCGATGCCTTCTTCTTGTACAAAAGAGCGTTTGGATTTATAGATGGGTAATTCACCAGGAGTATCATAATCCTCTGGGGTGTCAGTATCAAACCATTTACAGAGATCCACCCAGCTCTCATTGATGTAATCCTGTATGAGGTGGAGAGGAACAGCTTCAAAATACGGCTGTATGATATCTATGATCATTTTGTCATAGTTATATGAGACTTTGACATAGCAGTCTCCTTGAACTATTTCAATGCCCACAACTCTCTTTATATTTGGATTGATTTCTAAATGCCAGGTGTATAGGTTCCATTGGGTATGGTTCAGCGTCCAATACTTGGTCTGTAATGTTTGATTGCTGTCTGAAACTTTTGACAGTACATTGACTGATTTATCGTTTTGTGTTGATTCTCTTTGGTTGAAAAATTTGTGATTCTTCAGTGTGCGTTTTAAATGCCGTTTTCCTGACATGTTTTTTCTTGACGTGAAATTCTCTCAGGATTGAGTCTGGAATGGTGCTGCCATATTCCCATGTGTTTCCTCTTTCTGGATCTGTCCATTTCACTCTGTAGTAGATTTTGTTATTTGCTCTCTTGGAAGCAAGAATTGAGTGAATGTCATCAGGATTGAAAAACAGGATCATTTGTTGGCGTTGGTTGTTGGGTTGGTTGTTGAACTTGACTTGCTTCTGATTGTGGCCTTGATTTTGGCTGATGATGCTTGTTGTTTATTCCTCGTTTTCCCTTGTTTGTATTTCCTTTCTCCTTGCGATTGGTTGGATTACTTGGACCTGGGGTGCTCTGCTTCTGCTTAGTAACTGTTGCGCTGGGGCCAGCAGAGTTTTCAGAGTGGATTTCTTCTTCGTTAGGGAGTATTTGGTTTGTCTGCCTTCATTTTTGGATTGGTTTTCTTACGTCTCTGTTGTACAGGTGATTGATCTTTGGTTGAACTTGTTGACTGGGCGTTGTTGCTGTCAAGCTGTGGGTCGTTGACTTGTTCCTCGTTGTTATCTCTGACGTCTGAATCCATATTGTTGCTGTTGTTGAGGTATGGTTCTGGCGGATACTGTGGGCATCAGCTGGATCGAAATATAGCTTCAGGCGATTGGCATGGACCAGTGGTTTGTGTAATTTGTCGTCAGAACTTCGGCGTGTTTGTAGGTGAAATTTGGACCTAAATGAACAATGTAGTAACTACCATACCATTTTTGTTAACTTGTTGCAGAGGCCTTTTTCTACTTTTTTTGACAATATAGCCAAACTCTTTGGCCTGGGGAGAAATCTGGCTCTTTAGCCTTCTGATTGTATTGTTCAGAATACACCTCCTTTGCTCGAGTGGTGTTTTCAGCTGCAATAGTCCTTGTAATTTCTAACTCCTCAAGCAAATTTGAAAGATAGCTTTTGTGGTTGTGGCCTAAATTTTCCTTTGGAATTAACGAAACATCTTGTGGAGCTCTCATTTCTCGGCCGAAAAGCATAACAAAAGGGGACTTTTGGGTTGATGAATTTGGAGCCATCCGATAGGCCATCATGATGCCTGGAAGAAACCGGGGCCAATCATTTTGAGTTTTGTTACAATAGGCTCTAAGTGATTGATTGATGTAGGAATTGAGCCTTTCTACACAGCTATTTGTTTGGGGATGGTATGGGCTAGTATGAGTGAATTTGATGGCCAAAAGTTCACAAATAGCCTTGATTAATTTGGACATGAAGTTCTGACCTCTGTCTGAAATTAAGGTCCTTGGAGCACCATACCGGCAAAATATTTCTCTCACTAGAACATCTGCTACCTCTGTGGCTTCTTGGGTTCTGAGGGGAAAGGCTTCACACCATCTAGATGCTGCATCAGTGATGACCAAAATGTGCTTGTACTTATCTGGTGTTGTTGGCAAAAGGACCAAGGATGTCAACATGCCATCGGGTGAAGACTTCTTCAACAGGTAGTGGACGAGAGGTGCCTTTTGCTGTGGTAGTGCCTCTTGGTCTGTTGACATACCTCACATGTCTGGACATATGTCATAATATCGGTGTACATCTTGGGCCAGTAGTATTTTGGTCTCATGGTGTTGTGCATCCTTTCTTTTCCATGGTGGCAACCGCCAAACTTCGGAATCATGGTAGGATCTCAGGACCTGGTTCCTGAGAGTTCTTGGAACTGCCAACTGTTTAATGAATTTGTCCGCATGGCCCTTCTGTCTCTGTGGGACAAATCTGTATAAAATTCCTTCATCGAATTCAAAGGTAGTGGCTTCAATAAGAATCTTTTGGCGATCCTTTTTCATTTTCTGGAAGGACATCATCTTCTTTGTAGTGAAAATCTGTGTGAAATCTGGACAAATCCTTTGTAAATGGCGTAAGTTGGGATGTGCATTAATATTTACCTGAACCATTGTGGCTTGTGTGACATCGTCACTTGTAGCGTGTAATGCTGCAACAACGTTTGCTGGTACTGTTTGGTAGTCTGCTTCATATTCAAATGTGACAGACAAATGAGTTGTATCTGTGTTTCACTAACTAAGTGATTAACACTTGGTATGCAATCATCCTCAGTCTGAGTTGATTGGGTGGCGTGTGAGGATTGTTGTGGGCTTGTTGAAATGTTGGTATGGCTTCTTTTCCCAAGTGAAGTTACTGTAAAGGCGGTTTTGTCAGCATCTTCTTCTGTTTGATTCTGACAGTTAATATTTTGCTCATATTCCCTGGCATTGAGGCGCATCGGCATTCCCGTTGGCTTTGCCGCTGCGATGAACGATATCAAAAGTATAGGTAGACAGTTCTAATGACCATCGCCCTAACCTACCTGTGGCATCCTTGATGGATTTGAGCCATTTTAATGCGATGTGGTCTGTGTAGACAGTGAATTGGGAATTTGCAAGGTATGGACGAAATGATCTAATGGCTTCAACTAAAGCTAAACCTTCTTTTTCTGTGATGCTCCAGTTCTTCTCGCTGCCGTGAAGAGCTCTGCCTCCAAAAGCTATAGGGTGTTCATTATTCTTCTTGTCTTTTTGACTTAAGACAAACCCTATGCTCAT
The DNA here is from genome assembly GCF_003918875.1 of Haliotis rubra. Classification (NCBI taxonomy): domain Eukaryota; kingdom Metazoa; phylum Mollusca; class Gastropoda; order Lepetellida; family Haliotidae; genus Haliotis; species Haliotis rubra. The sequence goes on along the minus strand of NW_025764891.1, from coordinate 7,364,461 downwards.
ATCGCTGGCATCAGTTGCGAGAAAGAATTCTTTGTCAAAGTCTGGATAAGCCAGAACAGGTGTGTTACACATAGCATCTTTGAGTGTGTTGAAAGCCTGATCACACTCAAGCGACCACTGGAACTTTGGTTTCTTACCAGTTTCTGCCTCTGAATGCTTTTTTAACAATGCATTCAATGGCAGTGCTATTTTAGCATAATCTTTCACATATTTTCTGTAAAAGTTTGTGAGGCCTAAAAATGAACGAACCTGTTTTTGTGATTTGGGTACTGGGAAGGTTTTAATTGCTTCGACCTTTTTGTCATCAACTTGAACACCTCCGTAGGATAAAACATGACCAAGAAATGAAACCTTGTCTGTTGCAAAATTGCATTTTGATGGCTTCAGTGTTAATTTTGCCAGTTTGAGATAGTAGAAGACTTGCTCCAAATGTTGGAGATGTTCTTCAAAGTTTTTGCTGTAGATTATCAAATCATCAATGTAAATCAACGCCAACTTTGAAAAGCAATTTTCTTAGCACTTTGCTCATGAGTTGCTGAAAACAAAGTGGAGAATTAGACAAACCCTGGGGCAAGCGTTTGAATTGATAAAGGCCTTGATGGGTGACAAAAGCAGTTTTATGCTTTGAGTCTTCATGTAATGGCACTTGGAAGAAGCCATTGGCAAGATCTAAAGTGGAAAAATTGTAGCTTGGCCATTGCCGATGTGATCAACAACATCGTCAAAACAGGGAGTGGCCATGACATTGGTAATGTGACGGAATTTAATTTTCTGTAGTCACAAACAAATCTATATGAGCCGTCACGTTTCTTAACTAAGATGATGGGGCTGAATACATTGAAGTGGACTCCTCAATTAAATCATATTTGAGAAAATCTTCTACAAGTTCTTCAGTGACTTTTTGGAGATGAGGAGACTGACGATAAGGCCTACACTTAACAGGGGGATGGTTGCCCGTGTCAATGACATGCTCGTGCATGCCAGTTTTTCCTAAATCTGCAAGGCTTGTTGAAAACATGTCTCTATTTTGTCCTAAAAAGCTGAGTAGTCTTTGTTGTTGGTTAGGTGTCAGTTGTGTCTTGGTCAAGTCGAATCCTAAATCTTGAGCAATTTTGACATAATCCCTAGTGTCATTGTCTGTTTTCTTAACGTCATTGTTAACTGTATGTATGAAAGGTTGGTTGCAGTCAATTTCAAAGATAGAGTGGTTGTCAATGTAACTAAATTTGCCTACAACTGTACCCTTGTCTAAAACCTTTTCTTCTTGGGAAGGATTCATAAGCCTAAATGTAGCAGTTTTCCTGTGCGCTTTTGAGAGGGTCCTACCACCTGCTACTTCCAGAATGAGCAGTGAGGGAGGCAATTGGTTCAATGAGGATGAGGAATCATCTTTTGCCTCAGGCAGTTTTACCTTAAAATGAATTTCACTCTGAGGGGCATATAAATTTGATCTATTGTTTTGCTAATCCACAAATTTCTTGAACTGAAGTGGCAATGAAATTGATGTATTGCCTATCTGAGGTGCTGTTGCCTATTATGAGGGAATGGCAGCTATAATCTAAGACAGCATCGTTGTCATTGAGGAAGTTTTCACCTAGTAGGACTGACTGTGGTAATGAGGGCAGGACATAGAATTGTTGTGAAAATTCCTGATCTTCAATGACAAAATCTAACACAACTGAACCCAACACTTTGTGCAATTAGCCCAACACCTTGAATGTGTGGAAAAGGTGCGTTTCCAAATACAGGGTTGTTGAAAGCTTTGTTTAGAAAAGCAAACGAAATGCAGCAAATGGATGCCCCTGTATCTATTAAACAAGTTGTTGTTTCAGTGCCAAATGATACCTGAATTACACTTTTGGCAAGGGCGTGACTAAGGACACAGTTGGAATTTCACTTGCAAAGTTACTTTCCATACCAGACTCCATATTGGCCATGACACCTTATAGTATGTACCGTACTATAATTAAGAAAGACAAGAAATCAACAATGTAAAGTAGTACTTACAATTTTGAAGACTTTTTCTTCCTTGGTTGGTGACTTTAAGAGTTGGTGGTCCTTAATCCAGGGTTGAGATCAGGCGTGGATGCAGTCACTTGTTATTCCATATGTTCTTGTAACTGGTTGTAGTTAGTTCCTGGGCTCGAGGTTCGAAAATCGTTGATTCTCCGCCAACTATTATGGTAAGGGTCTCGGGTCCAAGTGATGGTTCGGTGAAACCCCTTATCTAACTGGCGTGCTGATCTGCTTGGGGAATTAGCTCAGCAAAGAGTCCAAAGTCACAAGAGGCTAATTACAGTTTTATTAACAAGAACAAAAATAACATGGGGTGGCCACAGAGAGTCGGTACAACCCTCTGGGCTGAGGGTTAGAGATGACCAGTGTTGGGAGTCTAAACCCTACTGACTAACAAATGGAGTTGGTGACTATTTATCTAAAATTGAAACAATAAAAGATTCCTTGAATGATACAAAATGGGTGTTCCCTATATTAACCAATGAAATACAGAATATGCGGTATGGGGTGTGTCCTACAAATGAAATGACCAGACAGGGGAGAGTACTTAATCCTACTAATCCTATTTCAACTGGCACTAATTGTGTTGACACATGTCCTGGAAGCTTCTAATTTAACTGGCACTAATTGTGCTGACATGTTGCTTGGATAGTTATGGTGTTACAATAGATGGCTTAATGACCCTAATTTAAAGTGTTTGCACAATATATTTTAATGGAGGTGATGACATGTTTACTTTATCAAAGCAGTTCATTAAATCGTCTAGACATTACTTTGTCTTACTGAAAGGTTTGAGTCCTTGAAACCTTGGGCTAGGATTTATCTTGAACATCTGTGATATTGTAACTTATATCTTTTTCAATAGTATGTCTGTGAGATGAGTTATACTACTTTTGACTGGAGTCTTTCTCTAAGCTATTACAGATACATGATGAACTAAATATATTCTATATTTTATATTTTCCTAATATCTGAATCCTAATATATCGCTTGTAGTGGTTATAATTAATAATGAATTTTCGTATGAATTATTATTCCATGATAGTGTACTGAAAAGAACCCAGCCATGTGTAGTTGGTTGATCAGATGGTGGACACACCAACATGTGCTAGCCTTCTGTTACAGGTATGGATCTGCTGTTAAAACAAACCAATGAAAGCTGGTAGGGTCAAGATGTTGCTCCATATGTGTTGATTCTCCTCAGGAGGTTGACCTTGTCTTGCTTGTACAAGCCTGTCCAGTAGCCTAGTGGTTAAGTGTTGGCTCTTCATACAAAAACAGGCATTATTCCATATATACTGCGGAAAATTTCTTATGATTCTGACTGACTGACTGAGTTTAGTTTTACGCCGCTTTTAGCAATATTCCAGCAATATCACGGCGGGGGACACCAGAAATGGGCTTCACACATTGTACCCATGTAGGGAATCAAACCCATGTCTTCGGCGTGACGAGCCAACGCTTTAACCACTAGGCTACCCCACCGGCCCTTATGATTATGGAAAAGGGGTTATTTGACTACCATGTGTGAAGCTCTTTTTTAATTGTCTTTTACATATATTTGGTAGTCAGTCGTGGAAATTAAGAGTGGTTGTGAGGTTTGGTCATATTGTATTTGAATCTACGGACCTCCCAATATGACAACATAAGTTGGTAGTAGGCACTAATAGGTTAGTATAACCCTGCTCGTTCACTTGTGGAAGATACTGGGATTCAGGGGTCCATTCTACAAGGCTATCGCAGCACTAAAGTGATCGTAACATCCATACTTTAACATTGACTTACCACTCGTTTCACTACGATCGTATGTGACAATGGGTGTATTTAACTACCATGTGTAAAGCTATTGTGTTATTGAGCAATCATGGTTTGCTTACTCCAGACATGATCTTGACACCACACAAAGTCATCAAAGTATGTTATCTAGTGATTTGTTGAAATGAAAGGAACAATACAGTTTACTGATTTTATTATCAAGAAACTACATTTTGAATATGGTTTAGTTTGCTGTTTGTGTTATGTTAATGTAGCCCTTTTGAGGCCATCCGGGGTAGAATAGGTCTTCAGCAACCCATGTGCTTGCCATAAAAAGGCGACTATCTTGTCGTAAGAGGCGACTAACGGGATCGGGTGGTCAGTTTCGCTGACTTGGTTGACACATGACATCGGTTCCCAATTGCGCAGATCGATGCTCATGCTGTTGATCACTGGATTGTCTGGTCCAGACTCGATTATTTACAGACCGCCGACATATAGCTGGAATATTGCTGAGTGCGGCGTAAAACTAAACTCACTCACTCACTCACCTTTTGAGGCCCTTGTGTTTATTTAGAGAAGGATGGGTCTCCAGAACTCCATGCTGTTGTGAATACTGACATATAGAAAGAGTGATTTCTGAGACCGTATATCCTGACAGAGTGTGTGTTATGTGTTGAAAGCGTGCATGTCCACAACTTGTCTGCCTGGCCGAGTTTCAGTAATAAGATTGAGCATAGTTAATTAACTGTGCTTCAAAACAACACTCACTCTTGTCCTACTCCATTTCTGGTGTCCCCGCCATCATATTGCTGGAATATTGCTAAAAGCAGCGTAAAATAAACTCACTCACTCTTGCCCCACTCGGTCATTGAACCATGATATTTTTTGTCCCTAAGCTCTTACTGTAATGCTGTAGTCAAAACAGGAGAAATCTAGATTTTTTTACAGGTTCAGAATCTCCCATTTCACTTTGGCTCCTTTTTCAATTTAGATGTGGGTGCTTATTTATGTATTATATGTATTCACTGTTGATAAAGTAATTCAAGTTATCAAGTACTTTTTCATTGTCACATAATAAACTTGGCAATGGTGTAGCTAATTATGCCAATGGCTTGTTCGAACATACTCTACTGTGTAACACCTGGTGTATATACTGGTAGATTATATCGCCTACTTGGCATGTAGTATATGCATGTATACAACGATTTATATGAATGATGTTCTGAAGTCCTTGGTGTATCTTACAGGCATAATCTTATATTTGCGTATATTTACATGTGTCAGCTATTAAATGTTAGCTTAGGGAGTTGAGAATGTCAACAAACCTTTCACTTTTTTTCAAGAAATCATTATTTTGTGCGCTGTATGTGAAAAACATGACAGTGATGTTATCATCTTCACACTTTTACATAAAATATTAGGAACTATATGGCTTACATATTCCATAATGGTTATCTTGTATACATTTTCCACTTAATATCAAGTGACGGTAATGGTCCAATTTTGAAGTCAGTAGCCTATGTTATAAACATTTATATGAGGCTTATTGATTCCATATTACCCAGTTCAGATGAGTACATGGCATAGTTTAATCTCATAGCTACAAGTTAATTAGCGCCAGGTACATAATGTTCTTTAAGAGTTACTAAGGAGGTTATCAGACTGGTTCCAGGGTGTATGTTTACGTTGTCGTCACTCTAGCATGTTATTTCTGATTAATGATATCAACAGTTGGTTGTTTGGGTTGTTTTTTCTGTTGATGTTTCATATGGACAAACAATCAAGTTGTGCTTTCACCTTCCAAAATGTGAAGGTAATATTTTGATGAATATGCTAGGGGATGAATCTTCGGTCAGAGTATGTTATAGAAAGTCTCCATTTTTAATGTGAATACACAATGCCATTTAGAACGTGGTCAAATGTAACACATATTATATTGGGATTACACTTCCTCAGTAAAGTACATAGTAGGTTCTCCTTTGATGCCTGTCTGAAACAGGCATACAGTTAGTACAGAGATGAAAAGACATGTTGCTGGAATTCCTGCCATACAGAATATATATTCCTGGAATGACAAGGACAGACTGTTTCTCTGTGGGTGCACAAAAGAGGAATGTAGCCAGCCTTGATATTCCTCAACGTGTGCATGAATGCTCATTGTGCCTGTGTTTTTTGCACAGTAACTCTCGATAACCTGCTCCACATATACAGGAAATTAACACTTTGTGTTTTGGTGCGGACAACCTGTTGGAAGTTCCTGTAAGGCAAATTGGAGAATGGGTTTGTTTTGGTAGTAAGTCGTTCCAGAACATTGTACCGCTGAAAATAGCTGCAGGACGGAGTTAACCGTGAGCTGCTGTTAGTGCATTTCTGTCTCCCCACCTGAAGAGTGCTCTTTGCCACCAAGATGTGGTTCATGGAAGATGTGTTTAACAAACATATAGAAATAGCACTTCCGCTTACAAGTGGTTGTGGAGTCCTATTTTTGATTTCACAGATAAATAATGTATTTTTATTTCTCTTCTGTTCAAATCCAGGCAGGCGATAAAAATCTGACCTATTTTTTTTTTCATTATGACATCCAAGAAAATATGTTCATGCACTTTTTTCAAGAACTATTTACAACCAGAAAAGAGCTGACATATTGCTGACAGTGGGATAAAACTTGTTATCTCACTTTTTAGTGTTTGTTATGTCAGGGTTTGTTAGTAATGCAGTATGCTCTGTAATAAGTGCCCTGGGCCAGAATTGGTCTCCAGCAGCCCATGTTTATCATGGCCATAAGAGGCGACTAACAGGATGGGGTGGTCAGGCTCACTGACTTGGTTAACACATGTTATTGTATCCCAATTGCATAGACTGATGATCATGCTGTTGATCACTGGATTGTCTGTTCCAGACCACTGCCATATAGCTAGAATATTGCTGAGTGCAGTGTTAAACAAAAAAAACAAAAAAAAACTCTTAAGAGAATAGTCAGGTGTATGCCTATCAAAACTATCCATGTCAGAGATTGGGTGGTAGTGAATAAACTTGTTTCAATACTAAACTTTTTTAGTGATAGTTACTGGCCAATAATGTAGCCTTTTTCCGTGAAATGTGTGAAGCCATTTGTGGTGTCCCTCACTGTGATATTGCTGGAATATTGCTAAAAGCTGTGAAAAAATATGTAATTACTTCAGCAAAATATAAGTGTCTTTGTAGTTTGTGCGCAAAAACATTACTTGGTCTAGAAGCTGCTTAGGGGGGTGCTTAATACAGTGAATACGGTGATGTAACATGGTCAACAAAAGACAACAGGATTTACATATGACTTGCATGAAAATTTTTTTTTACTTTTTGAGTTTCTTCTTTAGTGAGTGAGTTTAGGTTTACGCCGCACTCAGCAATATTCCAGCTATATGGCGGCATTCTGTAAATAATCAAGTGTGGACCAGACAATCCAGTGATCAACAGCATGAGCATCAATCTGCGCAATTGGTAACAGATGACATGTAGTCAACCATGTCAGCAAGCCTGACCACCCGATCCCGTTAGTCGCCTCTTACGACAAGCATGGGTTACTGAAGGCTCAGTTTCTTCTTTATAAGACCAGTGAAGATCCGGGTTAGAATTGATCTTCAGTAGCCCATGCTTGTCATAAGAGGCAACTAACGGGTTTGGGTGGCCAGGCGCGCTGACTTGGTTGACACATGTCATTGTATCCCAATTGCGTAGATCGATGCTCATGCTGTTGATCACTGGATTGTCTGACTTGAATATGTACAGACCGCCGCCATATAGCTGGAATATTGCTGAGTGCGGGGTAAAACTAGACTCTTCTTCATAAATATTGGCCACTTGATATTTGTGTTTTTTTCTTCTATCTTGTTTTTGAAAGCAGGCGCAGTATGTCTCAAACTGGAAATGTGCCATGTTGGATGTTTAATGTCATGGAGTCATAACTGCATGTTAACGAAAGTATTTATCTTTGAATACATCATTTGAGGGAATTAATGATTTCTCTCAGAACATAAACAGTAGCAGACATGGAGAAACCCTTACCATGTTGGACATTTTGCTGATTTGCAAGTGTGATTCATAGCTCGGGATAACCTTTGGTTCTATCTTTCATCTACGTTCTTGTTAGTGAGAAAAACAAGATATTGAGCACACCATATGTAAGATTTCCTATATCACATTGGTGTTAACATTCAGTCCCACTGAGAACAAACCAAGGCTGACGCCAAAACTAACACAATCTGTAAGAGAGAATTTGAAACGCCACAGCATATTTCATTCGAAGCTCTTACAATTTCTTCAGTTTGTTGAAAAAAATATTTCCTTGGTGCCTGTCCATGACTGGAGCCTCAGTGAATGGAGTAGGGTTTCTTTTTCAGTAAGTCAAATGCTTGAAACTGGTTTCACGTTTGCTCCAAAGGAAGGAGACACAGTTTGAAAGTAACAGATGTTTGGTTGTCAATCAAGATTATTAAAAGTATATTTCATACTTGTAAATGACACTTTTATTTCAAAGAATAACATAGATAAACAGATTTTTATATCAGGCCACAATAAACTGTTACATTTTCATTCAGTTAAAATAAAATAATGTGGGGGTGATTTTTACTTTTTGATGGTATATTTTTTTAAACATCTGTTCAAGGAATCTGTATGTCAACTGTTGACATATGATCTAAGCCTGAATATTTGGTTGTATTTTATTTTGTATTTCATCAAATGCAATTATCGTTGTCTATAGGTATTTGGAAGATAGTAAAATTATGCGTAGTTGGGTGTTTTGGTAGTGTACAGACTGGGATGAAAATGAAGTAATTACTTTGCTGTGTGGATTAAGAACAGGTGTTTTAGAAAAGTTTATTAGTGTAAAGTTGAACTCAGTAATTTTCATTTGAGGAGACTTTGAAAAAGATTTGAGATGTCCTTTTCCATATTTTCTGAATTAGACTTGCTTTTCACCTGCCTTGAAAGATAATTGTAAACACATCCTCAATGAGGATAAATCACTTTTCAGTGTCGGCAAAAACAAGTTCATCCACTACGATAATGTTGTTAATCCTACAAATTGATTGAAAAGTGTCCGAGCCTATTAGAACTATCTACCTGTAAACAACTTCATGTTCAAAGTAGAGTAGCAGATGCAATTTCTGCCTCCTCACTGGCAGTTGTTTTTTGGCGTCTGCTCCTGGTGTTATTCAGTGGTTGGGGTGAAGGGAATCTGCAGAAACAGGCATCAGATCAGGGGAGTTTTCCACACACGCTATCATCTGCTACACTGACAGGGAAATTTGGGATAATTGGATTGCGTGGCGCAGTCAGCAGCAAGTTTGACGGATTCTCGATCGGACTCAGCAGTGGTTGTTCGAGGGAGAATAATGTGCAGATTTCTGGAGAGCATCCAGTAGTTCTGTGAGTATTTTGCTGTGAGATATGGAGTTTCTTGTTTTGTTGGCACTGTTGACTAACTGTTTTTCTCCTGAGATCAACGTGTAGCCAAAACTTTCAGTTGTATAACTTGTCTGCAATCAGTTCTGCTGTATTTTCTCTCATGACAGGCTTCTACCATTTGCAAGTGGTGACACATCAAATTGTGATATCTTCTGCTTGTGGTGTTGCCTTTGTTTTGAGTTTTGAAATCAGTTGGTTCATTGCCAAAACTATGTAGTTATGTTACTTTCTATGCTTATCCCTGAATGTTCAGGATTTGAAATGTAGTCATTAAAAATTGTTTTGGGGAATACTTTTCTGTAATTTTGTCAAGATATTGTGCTGTGATCAGTCTTTTGTCATCCAGCTTGTGTGTTAACGGGAGATATAATTTCTTGGGTTGTTTGCCAAAACTGCTTTCTGGTCTTTTTTAACCAAGGTAAGAGTGCAGGATGTTGTCAGTTGTGGGACTGATGACTTTACGACACCATCTGTAACAAGCTTGAATATATATGTTAATGTATATTCTGTTTATGTAGTCAGTGTGATGGAATAGTCAGTTTGATTTCACCAATTTCAGGATTAGTTGACAGCATGTGTAGAACGTTTCTGTTGAGGTTGATGATATTTAGGCCTCTACTAATTAATTTTCATTTGTTGTCTCAGGAAATGTTTGATGTATAATTGTTGAAACAAACAGTTTTTTTGTATTTGTTTTAAAACTTTGTCAAGGTGTTAAATTTATTTATACATGACAGGGGTTCTAGAAAATTTCTGCTTATGGTTTAAAACTGTAAATAAACTTGGATTTCATGTAATATCTGCTCAAAATGTAACTATTAAAATTTGTCACGATACGAGAATGAAATGAAGTAATTCAATGATAATAAATAGTTATCTTTCTTTGCTATTTATCACTTGTCGATAAACATTAACATCAAATACCATGTTGATTTATTCTTTCATAATTACATCATCATGATTATGTCATAAAAATCAGGGCAAGTGGAAAATTAGTCAGGACAAGTTACTTTCTTTAAGATACTTGCCCTGTGGCAAGTGGCTTTTAAAAAAATTTGAACCCCTGCATGCTAACGCTGGAAATGAAACTTCTGAAAGTTGTTTAAGTTAATCAAGTTGTGCATTCCAACAGTTAGTTAATTTATTTTATGTGGCCTTTAATCTTTTGTCTTGTCTATATCTCATGATCATTGTCCATGACTCGAACTTGTATTTGGCCCATGTACTGCGGCGGTCTCTTCAGCTAAGACATTTACAGTAGTGTCGTAGATTTGGGTGTGTGGATGTGTTTCTTTTATTTGTGTATTAGTTATTCTTTTATCTTGTATGGCTATGATATTGCTTGAATATTGCTAAGAGCAGCTTAAAGACCCATCTCAGTCACTTATTCACCTGACTGACTGACTGACTGACTGACTGAGTTTGGTTTTACGCCGCTTTTAGCAATATTCCAGCAACATCACGGCGGGGGACACCAGAAATGGGCTTCACACATTGTACCCATGTGGGGATTCGAACCCGGGTCTTCGGCGTGACGAGCCAACGCTTTAACCACTAGGCTACCCCACCGCCCCACTTATTCACCTGAACCTGGTGAAAGCAAGGTGGACTAATTAGCCTTGTTACTGTGTTTGTCTTTCAGAAAACCAGGTTTGATTCCTTACTTGGGTGCAATATGTAAAAAACAGTTTGGGTGTTCTCTCCTCCCCTGACCGTGATGTTGCTTGAATACTATTAAAATGTGCTCTCTGTTCTTAATAGTCCAATATGGTAATCAGTTTTGTATATGGCTCAATAAACTTGTCAACCAAATCATAATAATGCTAAACGGATATGAAACATATTGTATTGTCTTGTACTTAATATGTAGTGAGTGAGTGAGTGAGTTAGGTTTTACACTGCTTTAAGCAATATTTCAGCAATGTCACGGCGCGGAACTCCAGAAATGTGCTTCACATAATGAACCCATGTGGGTAATCATACCCATGCGGTCGATGTGACGATCAAATGCTTTACCACTAGGCTACCCCACCGCCCCTTGATACCTAGTGTGTAAGCAGAGTGACAGGCATGGTAAAATCATAGAGCCACAGTTAACTAGCAGTAACACAAGGCCAATGTAAGTCCCAGACAATCTATACTCCAGTCCCAGTGTGGGGTCCTGTATCAGGGATCTGGTAACACAAGCTCAAATGCCCCAATTGACTGATAAGATTTGTTTCAAATGTAAACAGCTTGTACTATGATATAGTCTTGTAGCTTTTGGTAAGTGTTAGCCCTGACTTACCTTTGTCTGCTAATGACCCCTATTACTTGTTGGAAACACTTTCATCTTCTGGAAGTAGGATATGTGAGGTAGGTAGGTGGTACAAGGCATTGTGGGTAGTGTATTTAGGCGCGCTAGCCAACATTGGGGGTGGGGATTGTGTACGGATAGGAGACTGTGGGGGTTGGGCACTGTGCAGGGTTAGACATTCGACTGTGGGTTAAATTTTGGGTTTCTAAGTTTGTCAGCACCAAAGTCTATGCTTATGGGTTTTACTAAAATGGTAAATGTCAGACCTGTATCCTTCAGGTTTTGTCTTTCAGGTTTTGTCCCTCCTTAAGGTGGCATTAAACCCAAATTAACTACTCATACTTAAATCTGTTCTAAAAGACACTGTTGTGTAGCTTAACTGTTCAAAGCAGTATTCAACTGATATCACTTAGTTCACTTACTCTTAAGAGCAGTGGCGGTGGGGTAGCCTAGTGGTTAAATCTTTCGCTAGTCACGCCGAAGACCTGGGTTTGATTCCCCACATGGGTGCAGTGTGGAGCCCATTTCTGGTGTCCCCTGCCATGATATTGCTGGAAAAGCAGCGTAAAACCAAACTCACTCACTCACTGCTCTTAAGAGCTGTTGATCACTGGATTGTCTGGTCCAGACTCGATTATTTACAGACCGCTGCCATATAGCTGGAATATTGCTGAGTGCAGCGTTAAACTTAACTCACTCACTCACTTAAGAGCTCATTGATTTGGAAATGCGTTGATTTATTACCTATCCGAGCTTGTGTCACTGTACCCTAGTTGCACGGCTGTTCCAGTGTAGATTATACTGGCTCATGTGAGCTCAGTTAATGAGGTGAAAGGTTATAAAAGTGTATGATGAATTATGAAGACATGAAACGTTAATGCGTATGATGTTTCAGGGCCACTTTTTTCCCCCTTCCGCAGGTGAATCATAGAAGTATCATGTTTTCATGATATCTCAAGGTTTATCACAAACTTCTAAGATGAAATAGATTGACATTAATTTTATAGCTCGTTGATTAAGTTGATTGTAGTATTGTGTTTAATAGACTTTTAGAAGCAATTGAGAAGGGATTAGGTTCTCTTTCATTGACGTTAACTATAATTTGTATGCGTGGCTTTGTGGTACCTTGAATTTAAGTCTTTGAATTTCTTAAATACAATCATTATCACTATTTAAGTTCTGTAATCGTTTGGGGTGGTGGGGTAGCCTAGGGGTTATAGCATTTACTTGTCACGCTGAAGATCCGGGTACAATGTGTGAAGCCCATTTCTGGTGTTCCTTGCCGTGATATTGCTGGAATATTGCTAAAAGTGGCGTAAAACTATATTCTTTTCATGACATACCCCATTTCACCTCCCCGAGTTGGCAATTAAAGAAATATATACTGCCTGTCTTATTTAGCATGGAGTGGTGTGTCAGAATGGTGGTTAAAGTGTCCACTGGTCAACTGGACCCTGCGTGATATTGCTGGAATTTTGATAAAAGACCGATAAAGCCATACTCAATAATTTAGTTACTTATAGACTGAGCAAATGGTAATGATTTGTAATTGATTAATTTTTCATTTAATTTTTCATTTGAGATGAACATGATGAAATGGGGCATGCCTTAATGCCAAACCCCAGAAATGTCATAAAACATAAAATATGGCCTACAGGATTACTAAACCTAATGAAATCCATCATCTGGTCTTGAGACATAAATACACTCAACCACTTGCTGGTGTCTGTTAAAGAAATTAGCTCGGTGCCTCGTAACAACCACAGCTTGCATGCTGTGTGTGATCCTTGAAAAAAAAGTGAAAGAAATGCTCAGTTGAAGTCATGTGTTTATATTGAGTGTAATTTGTCTGAAATTATCTCTTCATGAAAACACATCAAGACGAGTGATCATGACATTCATTGTGATCTTTTCGTTTCTGAAGATCTCCATGCCATGTAATAATCACTTGATAAAATTATCACATGAAGGAAAACATCAAAATGAGTTATTATCAGACTTTCATTGTATTCTTTTGTTTCTGAAGATTCTGGATTAGAACAGGTTTTCCATACTTCATGTTTGCGTCCTTTAGTGTTGGGAATTGGTTAAAATCCCAAAATTGATGATTGGTTCATTACAACCCATCAATCATCGAAAATAATTGGTTAGCGTCATTTATGAATTTTTCCTGGTTAACAAAAAGAAAAATACATGTAGTTCTTTGATTTTCTTATTATATTTTTTGCAAATTGCACATCTTTAAAGGATGACTAGTATGTTAGGAACATTAATTTCTTGGAGTCTTTAAGATAAATTCAATCATGACTTGGTATGATCTTGTAGGGCTTAGGAAATGTAACAGACAAAACCAACCTTGTGAAAAATGTTGTTAATGCAAAAAGTTTTCCAGAATTGTTTGTGTTCGATTATGAGAAAGCATGATCGATTGCTTGGTCGTTTAGTCACTGCGACCAATCTTCAATTATTTCAATTAATCGGACCACCACTAGTGTCCTTGGATTCTAGATTGGAATGGACTCCCTGTACTCAATGCTTGTCTCTCCCAGAGATTCCATGTGAGACTAGGTTCTCTGTTCTTCATGGGTGTAGGGTCGTGTAGTGGTTAAAGCTTCACTGTATGAAATTAATTACATGCTAATAATCAGTATGTTTTTAAAGTCCATAATGAATGAATGGATCTGTAAAGCTAGCCCACTTTCCCAGTGGAAAGAATATGTGAAAGATTTCTCACAAACACTATCTTAAAGAGTTTTTCCTGCTGATAAAATATGTTATTATATCTACAGTTTGTGAAGAAATTCTTATGTTCAAGTGTTGTCAAGAGCTTACAACTCCTTACAAGCTTTTATCTTTTGGCAGCTGAAGTGACAAACATTCTTTGTGTAATTCAATTTTCAGTAAAGAATTCCTGCAATGCATTCCTTCTTTGAACAACTGGAAAATATGCTGCTGTTTTCTTTAAGACTGATTATTATTGGCAGACATTTTATCAAGGTGTCATCATACTCTCTACATGTACAAGCAGTTCTAAGGGAGATAGTTTGTAGTGATGACTATGGAGGTGCTTGTTTGGCAGGCATGGTTGTCAGCTTCTCAAGAAAGGAAACCATTTGTTCCCCCTCGGTAGAATTTGTTCGACCTTTCGGTTTCAAAGATATGTGTGGACAGACAATGCACAGGATCAAACAGTTTCTAATTTGATCTTGTTGCAAGCAGACCACAGCTGTTTGTTTGAAAAAGGATTGTCTAGAAGTGATGTTGCACTCTTCATAGAGCTTGAGTGTGTGGGTGTTGGGGTGGGGGATTGTGGTTTGTAGGAGAGAGTGGTTGTGAGTGAAAGAGTGGTTGTGAGTCATCAAGTGATGTCCACAGCTTTGTTGCCAAACTAAAATATAAAATAATTCAACCTGTGGAGATTCATGGTCAGAATAGGTCCACCCTACCCCAAAACTTATTGTAAGAGCTGACTAAAATGACTCATACGTCACAAAGCAATTCATAATCTGGACGATTCTGAGCTGAATAACAGTCACTGGTTTGTCTGATCCAGACTTTATTTTTCACAGGTCACTATGATATAGCTGGAATAATGCTAACCGTGGCATAAAAGAACATTCACTCACTTTGTATTTGGCAGATAGATACATTACTAAGGATGTTCCAGGGCCAGGTTGTTCCAGGATCCAACTGCTGCAATTCACTACAGTGTTGTCGGGGCGGTGGGGTAGCCTAGTGGTTAAAGCGTTGGCTCGTCACACCGAAGACCCTGTTTGATTCCCCACATGGGCACAATGTGTGAAGCCCATTCCTGGTGTCCCCTGCCGTGATATTGCTGGAATATGGCTAAAAGCAGCGTAAAACTAAACTCAGTCAGTCAGTCAGCTACAGTCACTACAGTGTTGTCCTTTAACTACTGTAGGTTCAAATCCCAAATTGAATCTGATTATCATCCTTGGTTATTCATCAACATGCCAGTGCTTGTTTGTTAAAACAAATATGTAAGTTATTATGCTCAGTGTGCTATGTGTCTTGAGACATAAATACACTCAAATAAATACTCTGGTTTTCCTGCACCAGGCCCAAACCCATATCACTCACTTTGACAGAGCAGAAATACTGGAGAAACCCATTCACCTCACCCAGTTTTGGTTGTATACACAACATTGACCTTGGGGTTTCCCTGCACCAGGCCCAAACCCACATCCTGTAACCGAGGAGAAATACTGGAGAAACCCATTCACCTCACCCAGTGTTTATTGTGTACACATCATTGACCACTGGTTTCCCTGCACTAGGCTCAAACCCACTGCCTGTAATTGAGCAGAAATACTGGAGAAACCCATTCACCTCACCTAGTGTTTATTGTGTACACATCATTGACCACTGGTTTCCCTGCACCAGGCTCAAACCCACTGCCCGTAACCAAGCAGTAATACTGGAGAAACCCATTCACTCTTGCTGACATTTTGTTATGCGGCCATCGTACGCCCTTGCTAAGAAAAGATATGACACCTCTCGTTGTGATCCAGGTGATCTTGACATTTGAAGACAAGGTTAGATCAGCCAGGTGAATGTGGCATGAAGGATATCCTGATTCCAGGAATGTGCCTTACCCGCAGTAAGGTGATGATACACGGCCAGTGAATGAGTTCCGATGGTATGTATCTGACAGCTCCACTACACTGAAAATACCTGTATGACTTGCGCTGTTATGTTTGGGCTATGACAACAGAACTCCAATGGAAGACACCATTTTCTCATGTTGGTGTTGGATAAATAGATTATACTCCAAACACCCGGTCTAATATATATGATATCACCTTTTTAGTGATGAAGTTTATAAATATACTCCCAAGCTAATTATATAAGAGGCATAAAGGAGGACAGATTGCTGACATACATTTGATTTTCATTATCTGCTATTTTGAAATTAGTGGTAGCAAGTAGTAGGATAGCTTGTCAGGAATCTAGCTTATGATTGGTCAACCTGCTTGTCGCAAGAGGTATCTAAATGGATTGGATGGTCGGGCTTCATGACCTGATTCAGGGTGGTGGGGTAGCTTAATGGTTAAAGCATTTGCTCATCACGCTGAGACCCGGGTTCAATTTCCCACGCGGGTACAGTGTGTAAAGCCTATTTCTGGTGTCCCCTGCCGTGATATTGCTAGAATATTGCTAAAAGCGACTTAAAAACATACTCACTCACTCATGGCTTGTCATTGAACTCTGATTGTTGCTCTTTATATTGATCACAGGATTATCTGGTCATTGCTTCCTTATTTACAGATTATTTTATTGGAAAGAGACAAGTATTAGATACTGGCAGGTCCAAAGGATGTGTGTAGGTGGTGAGTCACTGCACGTCTAGGGTATTACATGCACTCCACTTTTTCCATAATTCTGGCTTAGCTCTGTCAGATAAGACCCATGAAATACTATTTCAATATCTCTAACATATTAGGTAGGCAGTTTCTGCCAGTGGCAATTACAGGTGACATATGCCCTACCAATCGTTTGATATATTACTTAGAGGCTTTAAACGGTTATTAGTTGGATTAAAATATGGTCCAATATTATGCTACTTGACGTAAAATCAAATTGTGCATTGATATGAGTGACATATTAATATGCACTATACATTAATATTTGGCAAACATGTTATTTTGAATATTAAATAAATGATTTAAGATGATTATAGAAATGTGCTCACACCATTATTTTTTGTTTCTGTTTTCAAGTTGTTTCATGGTTTACATTTATGCTCATAGTGGTTTATTTATGATGCTGGTTATTGCTTCTTCGTCCATTACCTAGTTAACACTGAGTGTGCGTGCGTGCGTCCCACTGGTTAATGCGTCTGCTTGTCACGCCGAAGTCCCCAGTTCGATTCTCCACATGGGTCCAATAAGTGAAGCCCATTTCTTGTGTCCCCCGCCGTGATATTGTTGGAATATTGCTAAAAAGTCGCGTAAAACCCAACTCACTCACTCACTCACTTACTTATGAAACATTGCTAAAATCAGTCCAAAAACTCAACTCGCTTCTTTTTACTGAGAATGATTTGGCTGCCTCAGTCATTCATTTTGAAGATGGATTATGAAACCATAATTATTTTGTGAGTGTATACCTTAACCTCACTGGATCGGTGGGGTAGCCTAGTGGTTGAAGCCTTTGCTTATCACTCCGAAAACCCTGGTTCTATTCCCCAAATGGGTACAATGTGTGAAGCCCACTCCTAGTGTTCTCTGCAGTGATATTGCTGGCATATTGCTAAAAGCGGCGTAAAACCATACTCACTCAACTTCACTGTGAATATCATGTCCAACAGATTCTATTGGTACAGCTCAACTGTACATACAACTGATGCAGCAAACAGTATATGAAAGAGACAGGCAATAGATACTACAACATTTACATTAAGATGTACCAGTTAACACCTGTCAACAGCCCACTCAACCATGCGTTCATCTGCAGCCTTGTGTAATAACTGCAGACAATGTAAGTGAACCTTTAAAAGGTTAACACCTACGGTTGAGATAATGAGGATGTGCCCTCCCCAAGCTTGACACTGGCAGATTTGTATTGGCTCCTTGCCATGGGCAAGTGATCCCATAATTTGCTACACAGCTGAGTAATTTGAGGAGCAAACACTGTCTGCTTTACACGATTCCTTTCTTTTATTCTATGGATGTTTGTCATGACACACGGGACTTAAGGTTTTGTCAGTTTGTGTAGATGCAAAATATTCTGATGGAAACAAATACAGGAACCCAGTAAAATTCAAGTGTTCATTTAATATTTTCCAGTTTTCATCACCAGCTTTGAATAGCGCTGAGGGAGGAAGTCTGAGAATAATAACACTGCCTTGAAGTGGTGTTCCCTTATTTGTTTCCCTCAGTATATAAATACCACAACATTTACATTTAGATGTCCCAGTTAACACCTGTCAACAGCCCACTGTATATAGATGTTGGGTAACACAACCGTAAGAGATAAATGAAGACACATGCAAATTTTATTATGTAATTTTTATGAAATTTAACTTTTGAGGTTAATTTACAAATGCGATGAAAATTTAAGTGAGTTTGGTTTTACGCTGCTTTTAGCAATATTTCATCAATATCACAGCGGGAACACTAGAAATGGGCTTCACACATTGTACCCATGTGGGGAATCAACTTGGATCTTCGGCGTGATGAGCGGACGCTTTAACCACAAGGTGGACAAAATGTAAGAGTCTTTAATGAAACACTCAACTATATGATCCAGCTACATGGCAGCAGTATCTAAATAATTAAGTGCTGGACCAGTAATACCAGTGGTGGATATTATGAACACCATCCCATGTCTTTCAGATATGATGATGTGCAGCAAACAATTCAGTTGTTTGACAAGCATACGGCCGATTCTAAACCAAAATCCTCCCAAATTATGTGTGAGGCACAGAAGAATGTACATTTTATGCCTTGGTTTTCTTTCTTTTTTCAACCTGTGAAGATCCAGAATTTCAGTCACCCATGCTTGTCATAAGAGGCAGGATCGGGTGGTCAGACTCGCTGAGTTGGTTGACACATGTCATTGTATCACAATTGCGTGGATCGATGCACATGCTGTTGATCACTGGATTGTCTGACTTGAATATTTACAGACCGTCGCCGTAAGGCTGGAATATTGTTGAGTGCGGCATAAAACTAAACTCACTCGCTCACTTTCGTTTTTTATACTGTTTTGATTTTCGATTTATTGTCCTGTAAGATGATGGAACATGTATGGCTGGGGAATTGTCCCATTAAAGTGAAAGGAATATAGGTTTAAGCAATCATGATAATTTTATGAAAATTACTTGTCATGAAACCATGGCTCAAGGACATGTCTTTTAAAAAAAGATTGTAAACATGCAAATATGTATTATGATCGATATGATTATTGTGGAAGCCTGAGGCAACGAAATAGGTTTTGTCAGTCATGTTAATGAGGTCTTAAAAACTAGTCTGAGCATGTTTGAGGAGAGTGAGGTCGATGGTTTGAATCATGGCAAGGTGGTACTTGTTGTTTATCTGCCTGGTGCTAGGCCTTAAGGGGATAACACAAAGACTGGTCGGCTAAAAAGAGTGCATACAGTGTCTGAGTAGGGTGTCCGTGTTAAATTGGGAATGGTATCTCAGTGGGCTGCACTATAAAACCGGCATCAGGCTCAACTACAGATAGGAGCGGTTGGGTATCTAGTGGTTAAAATGTTCACTCATCACGACGAAGGCCCGGGGATCGATTCCCCACATGGTTACAATGTGTGAAACCAATTTCTGGTGTCGCCTGCCGTGATATTGCTGAAATATTGCTAAAAGCGGCGTAACTCTAAGCTCAATCACTCGCTCTACTACGGACGCAAGCACCGTACATGTACATTCCAATAAAAATGCAATAAACTTAAATGAGACATTAAACTAGATTGCACCATGAACAGACCTGAAGGAGTGTTTTGTTTTTCTATTCATGGAGGTATGATTTTAAAGAAAGGCAAGTCTCAACAAGAACATCACTGGAGATTGGAGCATCTAAATGTTGGTTTTATGATATTTGGCTGGTAACAACTGGTCATATACCAAGTATGGGGTATCATATGTGGCCAATGGGAACACTGCTATTACCTCTGATTTGCAAGACCGAGATTCAAATATTCAGATATTTACAGGCTGCGATATAAGGCTTTTTAATATCACTGACTACCATTTCATATAGAATTTCATTGATCTTATAAAAAGTTGATAACTTTCTGACTAATAGCTCATGAAAAGTAAATGCTGAACCTTTTGACTGTAAAGTTAAAAGGAAGAAGTGCTGGGCTTTCGCCAATCTAATGTTAGCTTTCTGAAGCATTTTTGCTTTTTACTGTAAGACATCTGACTGCTCTCCTCAGGTTGTTTACAAGCCAAGTCCTTAGTTTCCATTTCTTTTGATGATAAATATATTAAGTATTTGGATCTGAATATTGTTTATTTGAACCATAAATTTTGAATCCTGACTAATTCAAACACCGCTGTGATGATAAAGGTAGTGTATTTTCTCATTCATCTGAAAATTCTAAGTGGTTGGCGGCGCCTATAACAGAAATATAATTTAATCAGCTATGATTTTCTCAAAGTCATGAAGCATGTTGGACAAGACATACTACATACCATTCTGTGTTTTCCAAGACATATTGTTTCTCTCTTCCAGTAGTTTACCGAAGATGTTGAAAGAACAAGTCTCTCCTGCGAAGAGTGCAAGCAGCTGCTTTATGTTGATAGACCAGCTAGTATTTATTTCAGATTAAGTAAACATTCTGCTCAGATGTATAATTCCTGATAAAACTCTGAATTTCTGCATGTCATGTACACATTTATTCCATGTGTAATTTTGTTGAATTACTTCATCACATGAAGCTTTGAAAGTCTTGCTCCTAATTTTGTATTTTACAATAAAATGGACTGAATGAGGTCAAATGTACTGATTCTGTATGTGCCAATGTTAACAAAAGGCCTGAACAGATGCATCATGGCAATATTAATTTATTAAAAAAGCAATCATAAATAATATTGTTATTGTGATGAGTAATTGTCTGATACATTTGGCTTATATTAATCAGAACATAAAAAGTATGAACTTATGTTAGTTTAACTTGTAGTGTACCTTAATTTACCTGAAATCCGTGAAGATGCGGGTTAGAATTAGTCTTCAACCCATGCTTGTCATAGAGAGGCTGACTTGGTTGACACGTCTTTGTATCCCAATTGTGTAGATCGATGCTCATGCTGTTGATCACTGGATTGTCTGGTCCAGACTCGATTATTTACAGACCGCCGCCATATTGCTTGAATATTGCTGAGTGCACGTAAAACTAAACTCACTCACTCACTAACTACATGCTATACCAAGAGACGGGACTCAGTTTAACAAATCACTTGTTATATTTTCTCTCTAGTTGGTTCTAATATATAAACCTTAAGGTCCATGTCAAATAGATGATGTTGATCACTGGATTGTTTGGTCCAGACTTGATGGAAATGTGTTTGACCTGTGCAGGTTTACCTTCCCGACAGTATTTCTATTAGAGTGAACCCTTTGAACCTACTGACTATAATCTGGCTGTAATATGTGGGTGTAATCAAACGAATGTGGAAAAATAACTCCCACAAATGGCCATTTACAAAGGGACATTTTCTGTCGACATATTTGACAACATTTCCCGTTTCAAGCTTGAATACCTGGATTGATTGTTAACGATCACCTTGGTTAGATTCACACGCTGATTGCCATGCCTGTGCTATACCCTTCACATTATCTTGTATCACACTGTGTCAGAGGCTGACCTACACTCAGCCCCTACAGTACCTGATGACACAATTAGATCACTCTTCAGTGATCTCATTTCCTTATACATTCAGCAATTCAAATGATGCATAAAGTGTTCACTTTCCAATCACTTAAAGCTACAATCCATATCTGAAGACCAGGAATTGATTGGTTGCTAGGCAACGGGTTTGATGGGCAGAAGCATTGTTGTCCGTATCCCTCGCTTTCTTGGTTAATATATAATGAGTCTATCATCACTGTCTTGACATGGTGGGATTGGCATGAAAGCCATGTTTAACAGTGTAAATAAATGTTTTCGGATAATATATACACTGGGCAGACGTTGATTTCATCGTCCTCTAGTGCAACATACGTTGCTATTGCAGTGTACGCTAAGTGATTTCCTATGATAAATTATTCAATATTGATTTTCTGAGGTTGGTGCTGTATGCACATATTGACAATGACAGAATGTTATCCCGTGTAGTTACTGGGACATAACACAGTACATCTGACAGTGGATGCTTCATTTGTGCTTTGGAGTATAAATTTAATTCAAACAGTTATCTTATAGACATCAAGAAATTGATTGGAAGCTGACTGTGACCTGTGATGTCATTGGTGACCTGATTTTACCTTCTTACGAGTAATGATATGCTGCATCTATCAGCCGTGGCTTGATGACACTAGGAGGTATAGCATACATCAGTTGACTGTGGACTAACTGCCGTAACACACGTCTGGATTATCAGTGTGTAGTAACAGGTTGTCTCTCACAAGGGATGTATCACACTGTGCCACTTGGTTGTTGACTGACTGTGATACAAGCACACTATGGTAAGAATGGCGCTGGAATAACCATTGTATGTTTACTGTTTTAGGTTTTTAGGTCAACAGACTCACTTAGTTACAGATAGCCATTATCTGAAGTGGAGTGTTATGGTAGATTAGAATGGATTTGAGTGAATTTGGTATGCTTATACAGAGATTAGTTTCAGTGTAGCATGGAACTGTGGTTTGTGATGATGAATGTGTGTATGTACCATTTCTGCTTCCGTAATAGGTTTAATCAGTTCTCGTATCAACTAGATTGATCCAATATCGGACAAGGGAAACAATATAACCAGACATGGTGTCTATAGCTTGTCAGAAACATAGGAAAATATATATATCTGAATGGTTTTGTATTTAAGGTCCGGTGAAAGTTTGCTGTGTTTGACAGTCATGAATAATATATCATATTAATTAGTTGTGAAGGAGTGAGTATTAGGGACACGTAACGAGCCACATAATGATTAGTATTTCTTAGATTGTTTCAACACATATTCTGTTGAATTCTGTCATGTTTGTATATCACATTATGTTTTAGGGAAGTAGTTTTCATCAGTCACAGCTGGTTCAGTGAAGTGAATATGGACCATGTGTGAAGTCATCCATATCGTTATGTCTGAATTGTCATGATGTGCACATGTGGATGATGATAAACATATCAGTCTTGTCCAACACATGGGGTTACTCTGCACCTATGATAGGTCATGAAAATGTAATAGTTGTTTGATAAGGAGTGTGATAGTGAGATAATGTCTAGGCCTATCCCATGTGGAAATTCCGTTTCAGTTTTTACCTGGTCTCCGATCACCACATGGTTTGACGACTGGGATGATAAACTGTTGTATAAACAGTGATGTCAGTGTTATTCAAAATTTACTGCCTCTGACAAGACATTGTACAGTTTAGCATTAAAGTGTTAACTCAGTGAACCAGTTTGTAAAAACGAGATGTAACTTTTGTATGAAAATATTTTGTATATCTATCCATTCAAACAGACAGATATATTATTTTCTGCTATCATCATGTACTCAACTGTAAAATGACTTGATGTATACATGTATCTGATAATATCATTAGGGGCGGTGGGGTAGCCTGATGGTTAAAGTGTTGGCTCGTCACGCTGAAGACCCGGGTTCGATTCCCCACATGGGCACAATGCGTGAAGCCCATTTCTGGTGTATCCCGCTGTGATATTGCTGGAATATTGCTAAAAGCGGCGTAAAACCATACTCACTCACTCACTCTCTCACTCACTCACTCACTGATAATATCATTAGGTACGGCATTGGTATTAGAATCGGGTTCATTATGGCTGATTATTGGCTTCATCTGCTTTTGTTATATAAGAGCGAAAAGCATCTTTTACTTAAAAAGAAGGACTGAGAGGGAAATAAAACCTTAATCCCTTCATCTCTTCATGTTAAAATTTGTCCTGGGGAGCCTTGGCTGGTACCTATTCATTAATATATGTACTTATTGTTGATGAATCCATTCACCATTTGATTCCCACCATCAGTCATGTTCACTGTGTCAAGTGAAAAGGGTGTCTGCTATGGAAGGTCAGAAGATGTACAAGCATAATGTTTTGCTTCCCAGTGATAAAACAATGTCTTTGTGGCCAGTTTTCTGACTAATTAATTCATCATTTTTCTCTCCTCACTCCTGTATCTCAGAGGGTTTTGTTCCCAGTGATTCAGGTCGGTGATAATTAATTCATATTTTTCTCTTCCTGTATCTCAGAGGGTTTAACCAGTACGGTTGTCACAGAGCAAATCAA
>NW_025764891.1:7190000-7335000 GCF_003918875.1 Haliotis rubra | reverse complement strand
GTTATTGCTTATCATTTTCAAGTTAGTTGTTATATTTTGATGAAGTATCAGTGAATTTGGGGGCATTTGGGTTTAAAGCTTGGTGGTTAAGTATATGTCATGTGTAAATGTGTTCACTCGTTTTCTGAATAATATCTTCCATATTCAATGAAAACATTATACCAAGCATATATTCTTCCCTTGCCATTCATATAAATTTATATCATCTGTCTGTCCATGTGTGTCTCTTTCTGTCCTTCCTTCCTTCCTGTCTGTCTGTCTGTCTTGGATAGATGACATTCAGATATTTTTTTTTTCATGGTTAGAAATGACATTATCTGATTGTCATTATCATTGGGTAATTACTGAAATTGTTTTTTGAATTGTACACTGATATTAAGAGTTGGCACGTCACATTACCCTGATTATTCCCCTGGGACTGAGTGAGGGAGTTGTAACATTTTAAAAGCTTTTGATAGAAAGTAAATGATGAGAGTGCCACAACTCCTATGACTAGTCTTCAAATGAAAGCCTTTGGGAGTAACCATGGCCTAAAAACATTTAACAATGACGAAATTCATTTGAGTTCTCTCATTGGTGAAACTACCATCAGATAGTTTTCAGCCATATTAAAAGACAACCCAAATTTAAATGCAAGACTATCCATTTCCTGTTTTGGCAATAAAATTGATCACATATTTAAGGTTTTAAAGTTTTCTAAAGCAGACTTGATGCTTATTATTTACGAGTCATTGACTACATAAAAATACGATTAGAAATAATTGATTAGGAATATGCTGCAACTGCAGCTTGAGCTAAACCTGTTTCTTACTCATGAGCCCAACATGATCCAATGTTCACAAGAATTATTCAAAGCCCTGGAAATGGTCGATACTGTTTGATCTAGGATGTATGTGAACTGTCGTTTGATTGGTTGGTTGATGTGTCTGCAGTTCCAGTTCCTTTGGGATGGTAGGTTGATGGATGTGTAAATAATATAATTTATTACAGACACCTTGATGTAGCTTTAATACATCAAGGGGATTTAGCTGAATTAGCTGAATTAGCTGAAAACACCACTGGTTGTACTGCTAAGAAAAATTAAATTTAGTTTGGATGGTACTTAAAATTGACATATGTTATTTTCCCCACAAGCGGCTTACTAGCCTACTCATTCACTTACTCGAAAGCTTTTTATTCTGGCAAAATAGCAGGCTCGCTGACTTGGTTGACTCATGTCATCGGTTTCCAATTGCGGAGATCGATGCTCATGCTGTTGATCACTGGATTGTCTGGTCCAGACTCGATTATTTACAGACTGCTGCCATACAGCTGGAATATTACTGAGTGCGGCATTAAACTAAACTCACTCACTCAATCTGGCAAAATAACGACAGCATTTTGAAGTCTGCAAATTACCAACTTTGATAGAGAATCTCATAACTCCATGGACTCGATAGCAGATCTCCTGTATGAGGATTGGATGGTGCCAATATGTGACGTGACTGAGTGTGTGTCGCTGTTAATGTACCTTGATGACGTTGAGTGTTAAGCATAAGTCATGGGTTTGTCTGGTCCAAACTTAAGTATTTCTAGACTATATATTAAAATTTCAATGTCTGTTAATCCTTTTTGGAGGTATTAGCATCTGACTACTTGGGAGGTCTAGCATGTTTGATTTACATTATTCAACACACTTATTCTGTACTGTTTAAATGTTATTATGTGTCTAAAGTCTTGTACTAATGGGCTGGTGAAGATCCAGGTTAGAATTGACTCTTCAACAACCCATGCTTGTTATTAGAGGCATGTCATTGAATCCCAGTTGTGTAGATGAATGTTAATGATTTTAATCACTGGATTGCCTGGTCCAGCATCAACCATTTACATACTGCCGTTACGTAACTTGAAAATTGCTGAGTGTGTCGTTGAACAACAAACAAAACAAAACAAACTTGTAACGAATGATTATCTTTATTATGCAGAGACATGACTCAGACTCTGTCTTGGCATTAACTAATTACGACAGGTACATGTTTTCAGTCTTCTTGCCAAGCTGTTTTTAAAAGGTGACAAAATATGTGTCTCTCATTGATAAATGTGTTCTTTTTTTTCCAGGCTTCCCATCCAGAGAGCAGACTGCCACAACCTGGACGCGAGAAGAGGCGTTCATTTCTACCTGCACCATCGAGAAGTTTCAACCTACCCACTGTTAACACTATATCTCGGGAAGCCTCCCCGTCAAGAGTTGAAAAATATCGCGAAGCCTCCCCTTCAAGAGACGAGAAAAATGTAATAGTCACACAAAGAATTTGTGTTGGGGACAGAGTTTGTATTGGGGGTATTAAACATGGAACACTCAAATACTTAGGTGAAGTGCATTTAGCACCTGGGATTTGGTGCGGAATAGAACTTGACGACCCTGATGGAAAGCATGATGGTGAGGTTGAAGGTCGACGCTACTTTTATTGTCATAGGGGTCATGGTGTCTTTGCCCCTTTTGATAAAGTTGAGCTCGTTGAACCCGTAGAGGTTCAGATCAAACCTGCTGAAGTATCAGAAAATGTTTTGAAAAGACGATCACTGCCACGCCCGTTGACTGCCTTGCCAAAATCAGCATTACCGTCAGCCAGACCCCTTTCGGTCGGATCTTTACCAGACGTACGAAAACAGGTAGAAACTGTAAAGGATGATATTGACGAGGATCCTTTTGAGGCTTCAGCAGCAAAGGTTAAAGGCAGTGTGATTCAACAAAAGTCTCAGATTGCAAAGATATCAGGTATTCCACGAGTGGGCTTTGTCTCTGGTTTGCCATCCACTCAGCTGAAGCAACAAGATAGTGGATCATCACCTGAATTAAGATATAGCAAAGATGGCCCACAGAAAGATATAAAAAGTATTTTCTCCAGTTACCAAAGTAAGAGTGTAGAGGATAGTGGTAGTGAGAGATTAGGGTCATCTGGTGATGTAACACAGGGTATAAAGAGCACGTCTGCTCCAACAGATCAGGTGGTTGCTAAACCACCAAAACCATCACGTCTGCCTGGAGCGTCGCGTCTGCCAACAAAATTCTCCAAACTGGAAAGACCCTCTCCAACAGAGCCAAAGCCAGTCCCACTTGAAGTGTCTAATCAGCAAGAATTGCCATCAAAGCAGTTATCTAAGACAGCTGATAGCTTGTCCAGTGTAAACAAAACTTTTGATATTAGTACGAAGGAGAACATTCAGGAAGTGGTTGCTGAAACGCAGCCAGCCAGTGGGCAGACAACTGCTGAAGAAGCAGCAGATTTAACACGGCAGCTCCGTTCAGATAGTCGGCAGTTCTTCAACATCACTTTTGATGCTGAAAATAACAGCAGCCTTTCTCCACCTAGTTTGCCAGATGTTGTGTCTTCAGCTTCTATGTCTCCTGACTCCGTAGACGGGAGTCAGAGTGAGGTAGACAAAGACTCCACAAATAAGGCAAACACAGACGACGCCAGTCTCGATCTCCTCGATGATGAGGCTATGTGGGATAATACTGATCTTCTAGACGGACTAGACAGAGAAACAAATATGGCTGATGACAGAATGACAGCAGACACGTCTGACAGTTCTGTTATGAATGACACTGCATGTATTGTTGCCTCTACACCTTTGCCTGTTGGGAAACGGAAGTTTTGTCTTGAAGATCAAGATGATGAGGATCTTGTGAATAAGACAAATATTTCTGGCATAAAGGATTTGTTTCCTAAACTGGAGGAGGGAAATGTCAACACAAATGCTACATTCAATTTTGACAGTTCTGATCACAGCGCTGATGTCACATTGGAGGAGAGGAGCTCTTTCACAGAAGGAAGGTCTGGTGGATCTTCAGGAACGTCTCAGTTGGGGAAGTGTGATCTAATCGATACTGTGGAATCTTCTAAGAGTTCTGGTTCAGCTCGACAAGATGCTGGTGAACACACCTTTCTTGTTGAGAAAGGGATCACTGATATCTCAATGCCTCTAACTGAAATGGATGAAGTGAGGGAGATCGAGAAAACGGGAGTTGAGGATATTCTGGAAGGGATGAGTAAAAGTGTGGTGATGGATTTAGAAAAGGCTCTTGATGGCAATGATAAGTCTATGACAGATTCAGGAATCATGGATCCGATTATGTTGAATCGGAGATCTTTAACAGAGTCTGGTGTTATGATTATGAGCCAGCAAGAAAACAGGAGGTCTATGACAGATAGTGGAATTCTGGAACTGATGCAGAAAGATAAAAAGCCGATGATCGATTCTGGAATATCAGATGGTTCCATGACTAAGAGTCAGCAGCTTGACCTTGAGGATTCTGTGCGTCTGGAGGCTGACCTTCGGGCTGGTCACATGAAGAAGGAGAGACCAGTGTCTCTGATCTCGACCACCAGTGCAGATACAGGTAAGCTCCATCTGTCCTTGACCGATAATTGTACTACACTGTTAATGATTATCCATGTGAATCTTTTCACTATTGTCATGAAAAATGTCCATGACATGCATTACTTCAGGCTTTCCTCCCACCTCAAACACACAAGATATGTACCCATGAAGTTCTGTGTTGGAATTGGGTCTTTGGCAACCCATCCCATGCTTAATGTAAGAGACGACTAACAGGATCAGTGGTCTGGCTTGCTGGCTTGGTTGCCACATCCGTTTTTATTTCTTATATTCTCAGGAGACAATATTTTGAGATTGCAACTGAATTTGGATGGTGACCTTTTTTGCACTGTGGAATCTGGAAGACAATTTCCTCCCAAATTGTTTTGATTACCAACAATAACTTAAAAAGAGGCATTAGTTCTTTTGAGATGGTCCCTCCATCAGTGTACCATTTGATTGGCTGAGGGCAAATTCTGTTTTACACCACAAATTGTGGAGATGGAATAAATGTATTCTTGTGTTATCTTGACATCATCAGCCTATTTTCCAGACATTTCAACACAGTGACTTACATTAGGGAAGTTTGGAAATGTTTATAACTTGATAAAAAAACTAGATGATGCAGGAAAAGAGTGATGGAATTTTGGTAATTATTGTATGGTGTTGAATGTGTTAGAGCAAGTAGGTTGTCATGGTAATTTAAACAGAATGGGTTGATTTGTCAGTGTTGCATAGTTGGCACTTTGTCAAAAAGATATGTGCATGCAGTGATAGAAAACATGAACAAGAGCCAATATGTTCACAATTATATTTCCGACTGTTTTTGAAGTTTATAAGCTTTTGTTAACCTTTTGGGAGCCATCTCATTATTTGTCTCACAATCTGACTCGTGGCCTTGTTTTAACCCTTGTGTATAAGGTATATCGATTTTCGGTAGAAACTGAGTGAGTGAGTGAGTGAGTGAGTTGGGTTTTACGCTTGTGTTAGCAAGATTCCAGCAATATTCATGGAAGGGGTCACCAGGAATCTGCTTCACACATTGTACCGTCAGGGAATCGAACCTGGGTTTTGGGTGTGAAAGCAAACACTCTTACCACTAGGGTGCCCTGTAACCCTGTAGAAATTGAAATGGCAAAAGTAGATATTTACCTCACAATTTATCCCAGTAGTTTTTGTATGATTTGGTCACACCAACAACCTGCGTTCTAGTTTCTGAACCCAATTGTGGATGATTTTCATAGTTCATGAATGAAGCTTGCACCCAAATTTAAAAAAAAGAGTTTCAATGATATTGGTCCTATCTTAATTTATTAATCAAACAAAACACAATTTAGTCTTCACTATCAATCCTTTATTATCTCAGTGCTTTTAAAATGGAACTGACAGACACTGAATTGCTACAAAATGAATTTTAAATCTTCATTATTGAATTATTGAACCTTAAGTCCACTTGAGGGACTTGCTTCGGCACTGTGACACACTTGGAGGAGGAGGTGGCTTTTTTGTCCTTTAGTTTTTGTCACCTTCAATCAATCAATCAACGTCAGTGACGTATCCCTCGTTCAACAAGCCTATTGTCTTTGTAAATATTTCCCCACGGACTTAGCTGTGCTGGGGACACAACCCTTGGTCTAACGGTAGCCATTTGGGGAAAGGGTACAGAAATATGGTGAGGCAATCGTTCTTTTTTATCCCTTTACTAAGTCGTCTTTATTCAAATATGGAATTAAATTTTTATGTGTATGTGCTATACTGACATTCAAGGCTCAATATGTCTTTGATATGCTTCAGATTTAACGTAAAATTTGTTTGAAAAAGGAACACTTAGAATGCTGTAAGCTTTATTACATAAGCATAGATATTGTCAAAATTACACATCATCCGAATGAGTAAATACATGCAACAGGGACATCTGAAGGAGTGAAAGAGGTGGTGATTAGTCATGGAAATTCTTACACAATAAATTGCATTAAATCTTATTTTTACTTTAACTATATTTCAAATTTTAACAAGATAATTTTTTTAACTAAATATATTTGCTGGTAATGTCCTTGAAAGAAGGAGAATTGGTCTCTGCTGACAAGCAAAGTCTTGTGAAATTGTGAAAATATTTTGTCCGAGTTTTTGTTGTCCAAGGGTCAGAGGACCAGTTGACTGTGTCAAATATTATGTTGGAAAATTATTTGAGCGGAGAGGTAGTGTGTCAGGATTGTTATATTTGTGTTTACTCAGATTAAATACCTGATACAGGTGTGACTCTTACTTGGGCTCAGTTCTGCCATTGACATCCTTGTGAGGACAGGTGGGTTATAATCACAGGTGTCACTCTAATTGTATAGGTAAGAATAATGAGATACAGGTATTTTTTTACATTTGAAACAAAGAATGTTGTTCAGAAAATAAAATTTGAGATGAAAGAAAAGATCAAATTTGGAAAAGAAATTTACCTTGTTATTTTGATTCACTAAACAATGTAATTGTTATGATTGTTTTTAGTCATTTAACTTGGTGGTGAGGTAGCCTAGAGGTAAAAAAACCGTTTGGGTTTGATTCCCAACATGGGTTCCATTATGCAACACATTTCCGGCTGCACAACTGAGATATTATTAAAACAGCATTAAGCTAACTCACTTACTAACTGTACAACTTATGTATAGAATGAAATATTAGATGAAACAAACTGTGGATATTTTGTATGAAGAGTTGTTTTTTTTATGACAGTATTTATGACTTTAGGCCTCTATTCAGTAGAGAAATAGTGCTCGGAAAAAATAGACAAAAATATTGATAAGTTAATTTATCTGTGGTAAACAAAGCATGAAAATGTTCATGGTGTGAAAGTGTCAGATGTATAGTTCAAGTTAGACTGTATATCCATATACAGGTAATTCTGTTTGTGAACTGTTTCAAAATTCAAACAGGATAACAAGTTTAAATAAAATGGGTGTTTGCACCTGACAGGTGAAACTGACATTAGAACATCCGTCCTTTGTCTGGTCGTTATAAATCCTGAGTCTTGTCATGTATGTCAGTGATGAGCCTTACACCTGTCTCAGGTGTCTACTTCAATACTTATTCCTGCTTAGATGTGCCACCCAAGCTCAGTTGCATTTTGTGTGTGTCAACCTAGAACATTATTCAGAATAGAGTTATGAATTTTGCAAGTTCTTAAATTTTCAATCCTAAGTGTGCAAGTGTGTATTCTCAGCCACATGACGGTCACAGTTGTACAGACTCATACCTCTTCGTTTATATGTCAAGTTAAAATTTATGATGTAATTCAAACTACTATTTATTGATTTTACCCTAATGACATAAAGACAAAGTATTGGCTTTTCACAAGGCCATTGCATTACCTACAGCGTGTAGACCTTGACTAAACATAAGTAGCAAGCGGGGGCTCTTAGACCCACTTTTATACTTTGACTGGCCATTTGATAATAGTCATTTGCTTAGAACGATGGTCAGGGTTCCATTCAATAAAACTGTTTTAGCATTAAGATGATAAGTCCCATATTTAAATAATATTATATTATATAATAATATATATTTAAATATTTATAATCTTAGAGTTTTTGTGTTTTGATCACTATGAACCAAGTCCCAGTATTGATGTTTGAAGTGATTTGTAAATATGCTTGTCATGTTATTACTCTCTCATGCAATCTCACAGCAATGGTGTAGCCTTGTGGGTAGAGTGGTTGCTTTCCATACCAAAGTCCTGGGTTCTATTCCCTACATGGGTCAAATGTGGGCAGCCTCTTCTGGTGTGCCCTTCATGCTGCTGCAGGAATAATGCTTAAAGTTGTGAAAAGTACCATTCACATCACTGGCTTATTCTGTTAGTGTTTAGTTTAAAACCAGTGAAGATTCACGTTAGAATTGTTCTTCAGCAACCCATGCCTGTCATAAGAGGCGCAAACGGGATTGGGTGGACAAGCTCGCTTACTTGGCTGACACATGTCATCGTGTGGATCGATGTTAATGCTGTTGATCATTGGATTGTCTGGTCCAGACTTGATTATTTACAGACTGCCACCATATAGCTGGACTATTACTGAGTGTGACATTAAACAACAACAAAACTAAACTATTAGTTTAAAAATTCCATTTGGCATATTTGTAATACTTATGGCCCAGGTGGCTAAATATGCCAAATTCACCTTTGGAGTTGTTTCTCTTAGTTATTTCGACATCTGCTGGCTGGTGATTTGATTCCAAATTTTAATTGTTTTCATTTGAAAGCAAAGATACTGATAAAACTTCAGTTATTAATTTGTTTTAGAGTTGTTTTTGAATACTAAATGTAAACTGAAATGTACCTTTTGCAAGAACCAACTGAAAGTAATCAGGTGTTTTCGTGCTTGACTGGCGGTTAAAGCTGATATCACAATTATCCTTATCGAACACCTGGCAAAGAGAAATTATTCATACACAGGTGTGTGCCATTTCTTGCAATCTTCAGAGTAAAGTAGGACATTATGTTTAAATTGCTTATTGCAGTTGGCAGGGTGAGGAAATTTTCACCTCAATCAGAGGCTTTCTAGATGTATTGTGAAAAAATAAGTTGGGGATCATGACTGTTGTTTTACAAAATTGTTTTCTCAGTCTCCACTAGTAAAAAAACACAATATTCATGATCAATTAACTTAGTTTTTATTTAGTATAGCTGGAATATTGCAGATTGCAAGGATATACAACATTCACTCACTCACTTACTCTGAACCATTAAATTCATTTAATGTTATTTGAAATTTAATGGAAAACATTTTCCTAAATATATCTAACTACAAATATTGTAAACAATAAATCAGTAAGCCATGAAACTGAAATAATGTGCATTGAACATGTAAGTCCCCAATGTATGACAAAAGTTATTTATAACACAGGATATATTAAACTGTTATATACCAGGTCATTGCTACAGTGATTCCTATTGGAAACATGTCAGACAGATATAATATATATTACATAGTCTGATGTATATTGTTGCTACATTTGTTCAAACTGATTTGATAACAGACAGCTGTGTCACACTACCTATTCATCTCAGGATGATTGATGAAGGCTCACAACTACACAAAGTTATTATTGCTCTGTTAGAAAGTGCAATATCCCAGTTAAACATGAAGTGATTATAATTCTTGTAATAGTATCAATATATACTACTCAAGGCCTGCAACTTAGTTGTTTATGTACAGAAAATTCCTTATCAAATGGGGGCAGTGGGGTAGCCTAATGGTTAAAGCATTGGCTCTTCACTCCGAAGACCCGGGTTCGAATCCCCACATGGGCACAATGTGTGAAGCCCATTTCTGGTGTCCCCTGCCGTGATGTTGCTGTAATATTGCTAAAAGCGGCGTAAAACCAAACTCAGTCAGTCAGTCAGTCCTTATCAAATGTTGAGGCGTATATACATGTATACGTATTCAGCTGAATATTTTGAAACATGAAGAAAATTAGAGTGATTTTGATACTTTTATTTGCTCAGCTTTACTGCTTCTGACTGAATATTTTATGGGACAGTTTAGATGTTGTGGGTTTAGAATTGTTACTATATAGGTGTCTTGTTGGTTTGATCGGTAATTGAGTTGGTATTTAACACTGCTTGGGACACATACATAATGTCAGCTTGAAGTGAGAGGAAAGTCTGAAGTGATGCACGTCAAAAGTGTTTCCCACAATTGTGAAACCAGTCATAGGTGTGGTACTGACAAACATAGAAACATAATATAGTGAACTGGGATTTGAACCCAGGATCCTAGGTTTTTGGCATGCCCAAGGCACACGGTAAATTGTAGCACATTAACCTACTGGGCCACTTGTGCCCTCTCTTCATGTCTTTTGAACTGTAAG
The DNA here is from genome assembly GCF_003918875.1 of Haliotis rubra. Classification (NCBI taxonomy): domain Eukaryota; kingdom Metazoa; phylum Mollusca; class Gastropoda; order Lepetellida; family Haliotidae; genus Haliotis; species Haliotis rubra. Next base: position 7,324,779 of record NW_025764891.1, on the reverse strand, counting down.
ATAAGGTCGCCATGTGATTGTCCCATGCGGGAAAGGTGTGTCTGTCATCATAGAGACACATGGCTTGCATGCTTGTCAATGTAAAGAGTATTTTCTACTAGGTAAGGTTGGTTTGTTAATCAGTAGATGTTCATATTATGACTCGATTTGATAGATTGATGTCTTCACTTTCCATATTCTATTAAACCATGTTTGAAATTGAGGTGGACAGACAAGGGGTCTTTGTCATAACTTAAATATTAAAAATTGAAACATTAAGCAGTCCCTTGATGTAAATATGACATTAGCAAACCTTAATCACTCTGATCTATGTCTGTAAATGTCAAATTAAAGTGGGCCTAACTGCTTTTTAAAGTTTATTAAAGATCGTCTGTTTTCCGTTTTTAAACAGGGCGGTATTTTTAGACCTGTTTTGAACACTGACTATTTATGTTTTACTCCGCCATAAACAGGCTACTGGCTATTAATAGTTCCGCTGGATCAATAGTGAAATACTGGTACAATAGCCATTGCACAACACAAGTATTAATCATGTACACATGTGAGAGTACAGGTGTGCTATTCAGGTGTAACTACAGGTGCTTGTGCTGAACAGTTCCATTGTTAGATCTAAATATATTTCCCTGTTTATGTGTGAAACATATTTTATTGACAAGAATAACCATGTGAAGATACAGTCTGTAATTAAAATGTGTGAATATATTCTTTTACATTTCTAGTACAAGTAAACTTTGATTGTAGTTAGTTTATGATATTTAGAAAACATTGTTATCACCATTTAAGGGTGATTAGTCTGCTAGTCTGAATGTAGCAAAATTCCAGAAACACTTGTCAAATGTCCTTGCAGCTTTTGGGGTGGTGGGGTAGCCTAGTGGTTAAAGCGTTCGCTTGTCATAAGGAAGACCCGGGTTAGATTCCCCACATGGGTACATTGTTAAGCCCATTTCTGGTGCCCCATGCCATGATATTGGTGGAATATTGCTATAATTGGCGTAAAACTCACTTACTCCTTGCAGCTTTATCATCAGGTAGACAGCAACTTTGTTGCAGATAATTTTTCATGGACTAGTTACAAGTAATTAGGATTGTTGATTTCATTAAAACCAAATACTGACGAAAGCAACACTCATTCCATATTAAACACTGATTTTAATATTGTAATAATATTCAGTGATTCATGGCCACAGGAATGATATCTTCGTTATGCTAGAAAGGAAAGCAAGAACGACAATGGATTACGTGATTATGATGAAGTCTGGATTGTGGATTATGTTGTACAAGGATTCACAAGTTGACATTTACTTATACCAAATGTCCTTGAAAGTTTTATGTAATTATGAAACAGGGAATGTAGCTAGTTCCTAATGTTATTTATCACACAGGATATATTACAGTGTATTTACTGGGACATTGCTACAGTGATTCCTACTAGTAGACAAGGCAGCCAGATATGCAAATATATTTATACCACAGAAATGTTATGCAATATATCATAATTTCATTTGTCCCTTGTGTCAGCTGACCTTGTATCTGCTAACTGGTTCTGTTGATAACATTGTAAAAACATTGGATATATTTACCACAGTCCTGGGTTATATATAGCTTGTGTAATGGTTTATCATAATTCTCGGGCAGGAGTGAGAAATGCTCTTACAGCTTTTGTTATGTTCAAGGCTTGAAAGAAAATCTGTTTCTCTGCATGTGTCTCGGTTTGGATATAGAAGGAAAGTAAAATTAAAGTGAAAAATTTCAGACATAAAATATGTGCATATGTTGCCAGAGGAGCAGTACACACTTGTCATGCCTGTCTTGCATTTACTGGGTCATCTGTTGTGTGCAAACCTTTTAATTTAGTGAAAACTGAAGCTGGCAGAATATTATAAAATACTTTTCGGATAATTTGTTCTGAACTTATTTTAAAGGTCTTACCCAGTTCACTCATTCAGTTACTTGATTTGAATGGTGGGGTGTAATATGTGTGGTGCTTTAAGCCAGGTCAGCATTCACATGGTATGAAGTCAATCAAGTTAATTCTTCTTGGAAATAAACGTACATGAACCACATAATGGTTCTTGTAGTCTGCATAACCTGTAGAGGCTCATGGATTGTTGTTCATGGATTGCAGTGAATTCTTCACATGCATCATACATATTCGTGACAGTGTTTGAAACTGTTTTCATTATGTTAATGCTGTTTATAACTTTCTTCATCATGGGTTTAGCATTGTAGTACTTTACTCGGTATATTCTTGTCATGCACAGGACCTCCAAACAGGAACTGTTAATCATATTCTTGGTTGTTTTTGTCATTGCAAACATGCTTAGTAGTTATAACCTCTTCCAGGCATTGAAGAATGGTTAGATAGCACAGTGGTTAATGCTACTGATCTGCTGGGTTTGATGCCTGACAAGCGCACCAAATTGTTTCTTATTGTCTTGATTGGACTAGATGTTATTAAAGGATACATATACCACTTCCAGGCATTGAGGAGTTGTAAGATATCTCAGTGGTTCGTATTACTGCTGTTCTGGGTTTGATGCTTGACAAGCACACCAAATCAATTCTTGTCTTGGTTGGACAAGATATTGCTGAAACCCATGAAGATCCACATTAGACTTGATGCTCAGCAACACATGCTCATGATGTTGATCAGTGGATTGTCTGGTCCAGAGTCAGTTACAAACAAATCATATAGATTGAATATTGCTGAATGCAAAGTCATCAAAAAACAAAAAACAAACAGATATTGTTGATAGAAGATAAACCTTCTCCCAGGTATTGAGGAGTGGTTAGTTAGCTCATTGTTAAAGGTTATTGCTCAACTGGGTTTGATCCCAACACCAAATGATTGGACAAGATACTACTAAACCTTTATATAGGATATTTATAAAGCACACATATCCACGGAACTAGTGCATGCTCAATGCGCTGGTATTTTGCCCTCAATCATTGGATGTCAATCTCAACAGCACATCGTGTTATCAATTTCAACTCCTTGGGGAGAATACAACTCTTGCAGCCACAAGGCACACCGAGTTATTGTGGCATTCTCATCCTAACGAGGTACCCATTCACAGCTGGGTGGACTGGGACACATAGTCACAGTTCTTTGTCCAAGTTCACTGCACGTTGCTGTACCCGCAACTAGGTATTTGCATGTATTCATGTGGCCACCATCTGGTCATATACCAACGGATTCATGGGTTACCTTTCATTAAATATCACATGCTTCAATGTGTGAATTGGGGTTAGCACAATGGTTAATGTGTTTGCCCGTCATGTATGGGAGTTTACTTTGATTCCCACGATGCATAATGTGCTAATAGTGATGATGGTGAAAGCGTTCGCTTATCATGCCGAAGATCCGGGTTCGATTCCCCACATGGGTACAATGTGTGAAGCCCATTTCTGGTGTCCCCCATCGTGATATTGCTGGAATATTGCTAAAAGCAGTGTAAAACGCAACTGACTCACTCACTCACTCACTCCTTCTTCGTTCCCTGCAGGTTATGTACCAGACACAGACTCAGAAGCGGGAACCTTGACAACCAATTCCCCCTTAGACTGGATGGAGAAGCATGTCGGCATTGGAACCACATTGTCATCAGTAGAAGAACAGGACGATTCCTACAGGGAGTCCTTCACTGAAGGTCAAGGTAAGATGGGAATATTCATATGGGATCTCTTCCCACATGACCAATGTCGTTTATATCATGTCTTACTGCTCACTTCCTCTACACAGAAGGTTAGAGGACATCCTGTTACAGGTCACTGGCCAATATAAGGTCATCTAAATCAGAACATTGCTTATGAAAGTGAAATTTCCAAATGTGTTCATGTAATGTTGAAAAGGTTGATACGGGTATTAATGTATGGCAGTTGCAGCCTGTATGACTGATTTCTAATGCATGACGTCATCCGTCTTTCACTTCAGGAGGGTCATCTGTCTCTCACTTCAGTAGGATATAATATTTCAAAAAGAGACAGGGCATAGTGCCACTTGTGAGACTTTCCAACACTTTCTTTTGGTCAATTTTAAAAATTTGAAGGGCAGTACATTAGCCAAGTGGTTAAAGCATTTGTTCATTGCACATATTTCTGGTGTCACCTGCCATGATATTATTGGAACATTGCTAAAAGTTGCATAAAACCACACTCACTAACTTCATCAAATTTCCAGTCTTGAACTTCAAATATTAACTACTTCAAATTGTTAAATATTTTTGAAGCATCGTCTGAAATTGAAATTGCCATTTTGAGTGAAATAATGCCATAACTAGTAGGGTATCCTTGTGGTTGAAGTGTTCACTGCTAAGACCAGGGTTTAGTTCCTCATATGGGGCAGTGTGTGATGCATGTTCCTGGTTTCTTGACATCAGTGTAAAACCTCAGATTGAATGTCTTTGAAAGCCAACATATTCTTGTTTCATTTTAATCTAAACTAAGCACATCTATCTCAAAGCCTTGAAATATTGTTTTTGCATATTGAAACCACAGGAACAAAAATCCATATTGGCATTAATTTGGCAAAGTGAAATAAGAACTTCAGTTTCCTTTTAAAAAAACATCCATCCATATTTCATGGGTAAAATCTATAACTCTTTGTCATCAGTTCTTTTATCCAAGTTTGGTAACAATCTTCCCTCATATCCACCTTCGTAACAGTGTTTTTACTGAACATTCAAGGAGAGAACAAAGAATCACTTCAATTTCTTATTTCAAGATCCCAGAAAGGTTTCGGTTGTGGTGAAGGATTCCGAGGGCGACTCCGACAACTACAGTGACATCGGTGCAGGTCGCAGCGACACCGACATGGGACGGAAGGAGATCGAAATGTGAGTATTTAAAAGTTAAAATTGATTAAAATTTGATAATATTGGAGGGTTTCTACTCTCTTCATTTGTGTCAGATGCCAAACCATGTAAAATGATTAAAGTAACGGTTATCAAGAATCTCTGATTTTATCTTATATTAAAAGATTGGGCAGCTCAGTTCTTTTATATTACTGTGGAGGGGCGGTGGGGTAGCCTAGTGGTTAAAGCGTTGGCTCGTCACGCCGAAGACCCAGGTTCGAATCCCCACATGGGTACAATGTGTGAAGCCCATTTCTGGTGTTCCCCCGCCGTGATGCACTTGGAATATTACTAAAAGCGGCATAAAACCAAACTCAGTCAGTCAGTCAGTCAGTATATTACTGTGGTATTAATTCTAGTAATTGGAAGAAATTAGGTGGTCCTTAACTGTCTTTGGTTTGGTATCTTCAGTTTACAAAGTCATTTTGACAATTATATGTTTCCTGCAAAATCAACGTCATTATTAACCTTGTCAAAACGATATCAATGATAAATGTTTGTAAAGTTGTAAACATCCATAGCCTGAGTCACTTTGGTTTTCCTACAACCTTCAGAATGTCCAGCTAACACAATATCAAGCTGTGATATTACTGTTATACTGTATAAGGCAGCATTAATCCAACTTACTCATTGTAAATATTTTCTCTTTCCTCATTTGATATATACTTTTCAAAACAAGTTGGAGAACACCCATATCGGGAAGGCTAAACAGCAGCTACAGTTTAAAGGTTCTGTTGCGGAACCTACCAGCTATGGTTTACCTATAGTCATATGAAAAAGAATTCTTAAACTTGTTTTGAGTATTATATGTATAAGTTAGCGCAGCAACATATAGAAATCTAACAAAATAGACAATTTATTGAGAATTAAATTAATTAAATTAATTTCATCAATATATCACTCACTCCCCGCGCACTCACTCACTCCTCACTCACTCACTCACTCACTCACTCACTCACTCACTCACTCACTCACTCACTCACTCACTCACTCACTCACTCACTCACTCACTCACTCACTCACTCACTCACTCTTGTGAATGCTACTTACTCTCTGTACAGGGATGATGCCAGCCTACCAGTTCAGGACGGTGAAGTCAGTGGTGTGTCTCTGATTGCTTCAGACTCCAGCAGTTTACAAGGGTCTACAGCACAGGTTTGCACAGATTCAATCTTGTTTGATTCTTTTGAATGCAGTAGAATCACTTTTTTCTTGGTGTTCTTGAGTAAAATCCATAGTTTTAGCGAAGTACTCATCATTGCAATTTGGTTTCTGTTAATAAAGAAATTGAAACTTTTCTTGTGAGTCAGACCATTTTGACCTGACTTTGAGTTCCTGGCTTATGCAGATAACTATGGGTTGACATTTAGACCTGTCCTTTGTAACCTGATTACTCACTGCAATTCAATCAACCTTAATTATCTGCAGGCTGTGTCGCCATCAAGTCTTGACTCATCATTGATGGAAGACGATCGAGCAGAAGCTGACCAGATCCATTCGGTCAAGGGAGGTAATCAGGATTCATCACCTGAAAACACTTTGAAAGACCTGTCGGACACATCTCCAGATGCTGGGATGATGCCCATTGAGGAATCTGTGATATTAGGGGAGATAACTGCATCTAGTCAAGGGGAGATTAGTCTGAAAGAGTCGGCAGAAACAGCCCATGAAAGTGCTAGTCAGGAGGTTTTGGCAGGTTCTGCTGGTCCCAGTGTAAATATTGATGATTCTATTCAGGAATGTTCGGGTGAAGACAAAAGTGCAATAGATTTGGATAAATCTGGTCAAGAAGAAGCTAGTGCTTTGAAAACTCCATCCAAGGGCAAAAGTGCAACCCCAGCATCAAAAAAGAAAAGTGCTGAGAAAGTGATTGAACATAAGAAACCTAATCTCAATGTGCGATCGTCATTAGCAGATTATATCCGAGCTCCGGTTCCAACAAAACCCAAGGAAGAGAAAGGGGAAGATTCAAAATTGAAGAAAAATGTGGTGAATAAGAAACGTGCTGATAACAAAAAGACAGACGTTGGGAAATCGCCTGAAAGTGCTAATGTCAAAACTGATGAAAATACTGCAGAATCAAAGAGAATTCGACCCAAAATTGAAAAGGAACCCCCCAAACTAATCAAAAGGACTCCTCCGAAAAGCAAATGGGATAATATCATGTCACAACTTGACAGTAGTAAAGTGCCTAAACCCAAACCTAAGTCAGAAATAAAGAGTAAACTGGAGACGTATCTTGCAACCCCAGTACCAGTGGCACCAAAGAAGGAAAAGGAGCCAAAAAAAGAAATTAAACCAAGAACAAAAGTAGTGTCATCCCCGAAACCTGACTATAGTAAAGTGAAGAGCAAGCTTAGCATTTCTACTCCTCCTCCGCTAAAAAGGGAACAGTCGCCTGTGGCCAACAAAACCCAGAGAATGAGGTCACCGCGACCCCTTCCCAGATTGTCCAGTGGGAACATTCATCTGGATTTATCAGAGTCGTTTGACAACAGTGTGCACAGTTCAGCCCGGAGTAGTCGCACCGATCTTAGTGTGGATATAATTGAAAATATGCCGGAGTCTCCCAGAGAATCAAAGGCAAGAACACCAAGTAAGTAAATTTGCCAAGTTTTTCTTAACGACCTGGGTGCAAACCAGCCTTAGCACTAAGACTGTTGTTAGTCAAGGTATGTGAGTAACGATGATCTTAGTGCTATGATCGCTTTGGATCAGGACAATCGGGCAATTTCAAATACCCTAGGGTTTAACTCATAACTAACGCCTCCGTGGTGTAGTGGTTAGAGCGTCCGCCCAGAGAACGGAAGGTCACGGGTTCGATCCCCGACCGCGTCATACCAAAAGACGTTAAAATATGGTACTTGTTGGTCCCTGCCTGGCGCTCGGCATTAATGGGTACAACAAGGACTGGTCGGCTCGGAGTCAGTATAATGTGTCTGAGTGGGGTATTCATGCTTCACTGCGGCATGGTATCTCAGTGGGCTAGCACTATAAAACCAGCTTCAGTCTGGGCTAGTACAAGCAGCCGCACATACACATACACACACATGCACGTCGTCATCTGAGCGAAATATTCTCAAGCACTACGATAAACCCAATTTCACCTCACCTCACCTCACCTTAACTCATAACTATTTGAAAATTTAGTCGAAAATTGACTTGAAACATTCTGATGAGTCAGACTAATCTTTTCATTTAGTAATCCAGAAGTATTGCTATGCAACCCAGACTACATTAGATTGATATTTTGGTACAAATCCATTTGGTATGGAGAGATCCACGTAGAACAGTGGTCATATTGTGTCACAGTTCAGTGTCAAAGGTTCGAATCCCAGATGTTCCCAATTGTGTTTCTAGATTTACAAACATACTCACCATGCTTGCACTTGACACTTTCTTCCTCCACTAAGCTGATTCCACACTATGGAACTGGAATACTGTTCAAAGTATCAGTAAACCAATTCACTCACCAAACAGACAGCATTCTGGTAGCTGTTATTAAGAGGTTCCACCTTAGCCTTACCAGAAGTTCAGTATAGAGGGTTCTTTTTGTTCCAAGCCTGCTTTGATTATTCCCTTTAGCCGTGATTGAATTCCCAGTCAGAATTTATGGTTGTGACAGGCAGGCAAATGGATCAGGTAATCCGACCTGTTGATTTGTACCTAACAAAGTGGAAAGTATCCCACAATATCAATCACTTGGCTATCTGTTCTAGACTCAATTATTTACTCAATCTATATCCTATATGTGAATATTCCTGAGTGCAGCATTAAACAACCAACAGTAAAAAAAAAAAAATTAATTTGTTTTTAAATGGGACGTGTTGTATCTTGATGCAAATCTTACAGTCAATATCAAATATATCTTCTGTAAAAACAATTCCATATTGAAGTCAAGGGCATTTGGCATCCTTGTGGTTAAAGCATTTTCCCATTAGATAATTCCTGAATTCAATTTCCAACATTAGTAATGTTTTGAAGCCCACTTCTGATGTTTCTACCTTGATATTGCTTGGATTTTGTTAAAGGGGTGTAAACAAATACCACTATTCGCTCATTGTATTGGAATCATCACCTCATTTACTAAAGCCAGTTGACCGAAGGAAATGTTGACCATGTATTACAACACAGCCCCAAATAGAGCTTTATACAGGGTTATTACATTGCCAGGACATGCAGCTGGTTGATACGGGTTTTATTCAATATATTGTATCTTGAGTCTGTCCAATAACATTGACTAAGTGAATCACTCTTCAGAGTCTAGAATCAGGTACATTTAATGCCCCATGTAAAGGATCATTACTGGTAAAAATATCCACAGACTAAACACAGTTCAGCTGACAAGGAGAGTGTTATTATAACACAACCTGAAGCCATTTTAGATCCTATCTAATGGACTTGGAACATGTTTATTAAGACTAATACTTCACTGTTTTAGGTTTGGAGTGGTGGGGTATCCTAGCGGTTAAAGGGATAGTGTGATTGCAAATTTCTTCAAGGATGGGGAACCAATGGTCTATAATTTGGCACTATGCTTAACTTAGATCATTTGGGCAAGGGGAGACTTACATCTAGTCTCTGAAATGAACATATTTTACAGAAAAAGAATATTAACAATACTAATTGGCCACTTATATAGCGCTGAACTCCACACCACAGGGACATGCTCTAAGCGCATACACCATGATGGGCATTATTACCCCGCTAAAACCAAGCTGCCTGTGAGGCGCTAGAAGGTTAATGGTCATGTGATTTATACCACCAGGTACCCATTATTAAATTAAAATAAAATACATTAAAAAGGAGCCCAGAGACTTTCTTCATTTTCAGAAACTGTAATCCAGACTTGCTGCACATTCTAGACATTTTCATGGTCTGATGACTAGGGCAAGGGTTTATATCACTGATCATATGTTGATTTTATACTTGGTTTGTCATCCTAATACATGGGTTTCACTCATATGGTACAGGTTGTCTTCAAACTGTTTACTGGAATAATAGATACTTCTGGAGAAAGTGTGATAAAATGCCTCAGTTAGAAATGAACTTCAGCTTCCCTTTAAACAATGTACCAAGTCAGACAATAACAAAAAAGTAGATATTTGTACATATCATCAGTGAAGTTTTTCCATATAATTTCATTAAAGTAGTTTTCATCCAAATAGCATCACTCAAGTCTAAAGTTATTGGTTATGAGAAGTTCAGGACAATAGGCTTTTGGATAGTTATAGTGAGTTATCCTATAGCAGGGTGTAAGAAACATTTATTCAATGAGTGTTATTGGCAGATATTGATTGGAATCTAGGTCAGTCATCCAGAGAACCAACTGTATGCTGGGAAAAACATTGTGGTAGGGGTGGTGTTCTGTGAAGACGAGGTTGGCATGTTTGCCTTGTAATTAAGTAAGGGTTGCCCCATGGAATCCATCGTCTTGGCATATCAGAAATATTGATCAAGTGACTTGATGAGACTTCTTGAAATGCTTCATCAGGAGTGCATAGCTGGAGCAGATTTTCTCATTGTCCTTGTCGGAAAGGCTGAAATTTAAAGCTCCAAGTCAGTAAATTTGAAGAAGATTATTTTTTTCTGTGTTGGTAGTTTATGGGAAAAGTCTTCTTAATGTGTTCTTTCAATTTGATTTAGTGTCAAGATTTAATTTTACGTTCTACGACCAATTCTATTTCCTGAACTAGAATTTTGATGAAGTAATTTGAACTTAAAGAGTATGACAAATTGGGAAACCTTTTTCATATTTCAACAATTGCATTAAGAAGGGAATACATTTTTCTTTGTGTAAAGTACAAAGAAATTAATAGAGTTAAATATTTATCAGCATTAGATGAGGGCGTTCCATACAAAAGTTTTAAAAGGCAGAATATTTTAGAAGAGCAATTCTTCAAAAATTGACTCTTTTTATCAATATCTCCTGTTGGCCAAATGCCAGAGTGGTCCATGGGTGACTGTCAGAATGATTGCTGCATTGATCTTTCAGAGTTCATCTGGACTTGACCCACATTCAGTAAAGCTTGACTGACATGACCCCAGAAAGTTAACTTGAAGTTTCTGGAAATATATAAATTTGATCAAAACAAGCAACTTCATTAAAACTAAGCATCAATGAGAAAGGGCCCTGCGGAAAATCTAGATTGACATCATTTTGGGCTTCAGTATTATAGAAAGACTGGGCATTGAGGCAAGTAATGTGGTTCGGGGACTCGCGCAGGAGACAGACCTGTGAAATGCTTATCACAGAATTATGGATGCTGTCTGTACTAATTATATTTAAAATTATTTTTTGTAAACAGTTGACCAAGACAGTTTGATATGGACACTTGTAGAAGAAAGAGAATTTGTGATTGTCTTGCATTAATTGCAGCTAAAGGTCACAAAAGTATGAATTTAGAAAAAAATTCATTCCAGCTTCCATCATTGTTGGTTGTGAAGTACTATAAGAACTGATTTTATGAAAATAGTGGTAAGGATACATGTATCTATGCATCTCAGTGGTTGTGATCAATTCATACAACCAATGCAGATATGTCTAAAGATAACCATACCAATCGATATGGTAGTGATCACTCCAAGCCATCGATCCTATGAGAACTGATGTTATCTGAAGTAGTTGTATGGAGAACTGTACCAATCATCATGGTTTGGATTAGTTCATGCATCATCAGATCCCATAAAAATCTCATGTGAAGAACAATAGTTGATAGGACATATGTACCAATCTATATCGTAGTGATTCATGCATGGTTGTCATGGGAACAGCATGAAGTGTGAAGGCAGATCAATAGAAGGTGCAGAAGTAGTTTCAGAAATACATCTTTCTCAACATGGGAATGAGTCACACTTTCCCAATTTAGGAATTATACGTCCCTAGTGAGTCTTTGAAATGTGAAAAGTTAAATCTAAACAAGAAATTGAAAAAACTGTTAAAATAAATTTTGTCCTTTCGAACCTAGCCCTGTCAGAGCAGCCACACAACATCCTCACTCAATGTTTTCTTTTATCTACATTGTAATGAATATTCATCCACTTCTGTGGTAAAAAGTGTTTTAATGGTTAGTCAATAATGTTTCAGCTCTTATGTCAGGGTCCTGATTCAAATGCTCACTCACTCTCACTGTTTGGAACAGGATGCCCTGACATATGAGCTGGAACTTTATTGACTACCCTTTACAACCATTTTTTCACAACAGAAGTGCGTCATGATTAATCATTCAAAACTACAAAAGAGGAATATATGAAAACCATTCAGAAGTGACATAGAGCCACTGGATTCATAGCTCTTCTCTTCTGTTAAAGTATAAGCATAACAATGTACAGTTTGTATTGGCGTGAAGGCTGCATATTGATTCTGTTGTTCCAACATGGCTAGGTATTGTTCTGCAAATCTATTGATCACAGTCATATCTAACTCAAAGTGAATTGTTGAGGCTTGAATGAGTTGTTGGTAGATGCAGCTGCTTGTGTTTGTGGTGTAGAAGTTCCTGAAAAACAGTTTTGTGATAATCTTAAAGTCATTTTGATGAAGGGCAAATGTTTCTTAACAATGCTAAATTATTTTATCCAGAAAACCAGTTGTCAGACTTCCATTTTCTTGTGGACTCCATGGTGGCGGACTATGTTAGACTGCTAACTTTGTGTGGTGGCCATTAGATGTCTCCCTGATAATGTGGGTTTTAATCTCAAATGGGATTCTACCCAAGAAATTACTAGAATCTGTACCTTACTGCATTTAGGTACAATGCGTAAAGCACTTTTCAGGTGTCCCCTGCTGTCATATTGCATTAATATTGCTAAAAAAACTATATTCACTCACTAACGTTTACAAGGCAAAACCGTCACGCTGAAGACCCCGGGTTCGAATCCCCACATGGGTACAATGTGTGAAGCCCATTTCTGGTGTTCCCCCACCGTGATGTTGCTGGAATATTGCTAAAAGCGGCGTAAAACCAAGCTCAGTCAGTCAGTCAGTACAAGGCAAAACAATAGTTCTTACAAAACTTGTATGTCTGTCTGTATTCTGCTCTTTTAAAATGAGTAATAAGTCACTTTGACATAGCTGAAATGGTACTCTTAACTGTTTTCAACAATATTTAGTAATTCCCACATCACCAGCTAACAAAATCCCGAAACCTTCAGGAACATGATGCAAATGGCATACAGAACCATGCTGCCTTTGTTTCCCTCCTGTTATGAGATTCCGAGGCAGGACCAGACGGCCATCTGTGTGGGAAGAAGCAGGGAATATCGATTCTATACTACGCTGCTGAGGAATTATTGCATGGCTATTTCTGATAACATCCCACATTACTAGCAGCACTGATAGCCCTGTAACAGCTTTCACATCCTGGAATTCCCAATTGGCCGTTTGGTAACAGCTATGGCTTTGAAATCTTTTGTTCGTCATCAATCCGTTGTGGACAAATGAAAACTTTAAAAAAAATCTTTATAGATTTATTTAAAATTGTGTGTCTGTCAGCAAACTGAAGTATGATTACAGTTTTGCTTCCAAATATGTCCATGCTTCAGAATGAAACTGTTTACTTGAAAACTAATCATTACATGTCATGTAACAGATGCAGAATGTCTGGTTCGAAGACAGGCCATATGGCCATCATGTTAATGCTTTGGATGAAAAGTCAATACTCTGGTGTGACTTTCATCAGTCTTGTGCACTTTATGACTCTTTTACTGTAATTGATTTATTATTTTTCAAGCAATTCATACTGGACAAAGGTCATGTTTTGTATACAAAGCATGAATTATTTCATTGCTTTAAGACAAGGAGCAGTTGAATAGTCCAGTGGTTTATTGTGATGGTGCAGATGTTTTGTGATGTATTGGGACAAACTTCATCATTGGTTCATGCATGAGCCAGCATATCTTCTGTCAGAGGCACTGACAATTTGACCTTATTGTCTAAAAGCCCTGCCTTCTGGACAATTACTCTATCTGTAAATCTATCTTCCTATGTTCAATCATATATTTTTTTAAATTTCTTTGAATTTAAATTAGATTTCTGCAACATGTACAGACGTTGTTTTTGTAAGCCGTTGTATTGATTTGTAAAGAAGCTTACAGTTATTGCCGGGAGTTAGCAAGGGAATTGTTACTTTGTATTACCATTGCCTAGGTGAAGATTAGCTGCCAAGCAAGTCTTTAGTCGTCTAGCATTGATTTGTTTCAGAATATGTCACCATCACTTCATGTGTATTGGATATTCCAGGTGACTTTTGAGTTTGTTTTGTTGGTTTGCTGAACTCAGCAATATTCCAGCTTGAAGTGTTGGTTTATAATTATTCGAGTCTGGATTAGACAATCTAGTGATTGACATCATGAGCATCAATCTGCGCAATTTGGATACGATGCCAAGTCAGCGAAGCTGACCACCAGATCCCGTTAGTCGCCTCTTATGACAAGCATGGCTTGCTGAGGTCCAACTTCCTTAATTATTTAGAAGCTGGTATGATGAAGTCGAACACTTTTTTGGGATAGACAACTTCTTTGTTGCAGTGGTAGTTGCGACGTAATGATGTAGATCCTAACACCGTTATCAAGCAAATGAAGTCATTTGCTTGATTACAGTGTTAGGATCTACACCGAAACGTCGCAACTACTACTGCAACAAAGAAGTTGTCTATCCATAAAAAGTGTTCCACTTGCTGAGGTCCAATTCTGAATTTTGAGTTCATTTGAGGCTGCCATGAACACGAATATGTTTACTTGATAATAGCGTATCAGTTTGTGCTTTAAACGTTTTAGTAAACTTGCCTCAGTTGGCTTTTAACATAATGTTCATTTGATTTTAATGTATTCATATGGCCTATTACAAGCTGGGTTTACAGAGTTTTTCTAGATTCCGAATTCAGACAAGTAGCTTAAGTCCCAAACTGACAGATGTAACATCTGTAATAATGTTCAGTGTTAAAGCTAAGTTGATTCGAATTCACTCGCTCTACCACACAACACACTCAGTCAAATTTTGTATTCCCCGGAGGAGCCTTGTTAATGTGTCGGTAGCTATCAACGTGATACAATCTCGTCTGACATTATTTCACCACCTGTAGCAGGTGTGAGAGGCAGTAGGTCTGTGTACTACCACCATTGCCCAAAGCAATGGAGATGTTGTTAATGATAAAGGGCGAAGTGGAACGCCCATTGTTTCAGTATTGATGTTGAAGGAAATGCTGATACCGACATAACAGGCATCACTGCCTCTGTGGTTGAGGAGACGTTGGGGTAGCCAAGTAGTTAAAGCGTTCGCTCGTCACACTGAAGATACGGGGTTGATTCCCCTGATGGGTACAACGTTTCTGATGTCTGCTGCCTTGATATTTCTGGAATAGTGCTAAATGTGGCATAAAACCATACTCACTCACTGTGCCAAACTGTGCCAAACTTCCCCCATGTATAAACGAGGATATTTCGTTCTGTTTTCTATGAAAAGGGAGGAGTTTCTGGCCTAGCTAGGCCAATTCTTCCCCACCCTTGTTCTTATATCAAAAGGGGAGTTTCTGGCCTAGCTAGGCCACTTCTTCCCCACCCTTGTTCTATCAAAAGGGGAAGATTCTGGCCTAGCTAGGCTACTTCTTCCCCACCCTTGTTCTTAAATCAAAAAGGGGCGTTGGGGTAGCCTAGTGGTTAAAAGGTTCGAATCCCCACATGGGCACAATGTGTGAAGCCCATTTCTGGTGTCCCCCGCCGTGATATTGCTGGAATATTGCTAAAAGCGTCGTAAAACCATACTCACTCACTCACTCATTCTTAAATCAAAAGGGGAAGATTCTGGCCTACCATTCCTTACTTCTTTCCCTCCATTGCTCTTATATCAAAAAGGGGAGAACAAGTTATTACAAACATCAAACCGACAGTAGTTTTGACTTAAATTTTGGTACACATTTTTGCCAAATAGTCCATTCTTGCCACTGACTTTGGTGTAGTGATTTGAATGCATACATGTTTGAATGGCATATATCTCCAAATCTATCCTGCTCTTGCCGCCATTCCTATGAAGACAAATACACTATGTGGCGAATATGATATGTATCATGAATATTGGGTAACGAATACGAATAATTATTCACGAATACAATACTGTAGTTAAGTGATTGATGCACAATATGGAACATTCAATCATACATTTGATGGGTAAATAAGATGTATTAAATTACATTTGTGACGTCAATCCATTGTCTGTTCGCTCCATTACTTTTCAGGAATGGAGCGATGTGTACCAGTTTCAAAATAAAACCTTCATTTTGTCATTTTGACATTTAATTTTGATAACAGAAATATTCCCAATACTTCGAATGTAATTTAAGCAGGGTAATATCCTCGTAACTCTCCATTCCTTAAAAATAATGTGCCTCGGCCCCTCTGGGGCCTCGGCTCCATTATTTTTAAGGAATGGAGAGTTACTCGGACATTACCCTCTACATATACACAGGTTGCTTGCTCTCTTATGCTGTTTATTATCTAATATTTGTTGTATTTATGTATAAATGTAATGGAACATTATTCACATAAGCTTGTTTACTATGTGAATGAAATATGATTCAGATATCCATTGGCCAAGTATACCCCTTATCAAACCTTGTGCCTTATTTAGAATAAGGCACTACAGTGGAATGATAGATGTTACAGCCTTTGGTATAGATATTGCGTTGGGTTGTTGTTGTTATGTTGATGTTTACGTCTGCTTCCAATTGTTAAGTTGATGTCGACAACGTGGATGCCATATTTAAAACCATGAGTGAGGGAATACAATTTTGATTGGATATGCACATCCAAGTAAAAACTGGGTATTTATTTAAAGTTTTGCATATAGTAATGATTTTGAGATAAGCCAGTTTGGAACAAATGGGGATAAGTAAATTATTGATATATATAAATAAGTACATGATAATATAAAACAATATTAATGATATAATATATAATAAAGTAAAGATAAATTGTGTAATATTAAAGTATCTTTAATAATTTGGAATTAGGGAATTGTGTTGGGTCAAACATGCTTATTTTTACCAGTGCTTGTTTATATTTTAGTACTCATGTCACAGAGATACATACTGATACAAAACTATTTTCTTTCATTTCCTGTTTAGCTAAAGGGTCTACTACATACATAACAATCAGGTTGATGTTTCACCTTTTATTGTTTGGTATTGAATTGAAAGAAATCACATATTTTTCTCGCTCTTATTCCTTAAATATATTTCCAGATTTAGTTTCCCATTAATACAATATTGGCCATCTCCAATGGCAGTTTTGATCTATTTGTCTTGTTGTTATGTGTGAAGATGAAGATGACCTGTCAATTGTTAATGGAACTTGACGTCAACATGAACATCTTATCAATGTGTTCACATGAATAGCTATGTCTTGTTTTCGTTTCTGACTTTTGAAATTTCAAGATGAAATAAACATGAAAACAAGATTAGGGAAGAAATAGCCTAGCTAAGCCAGAATCTCCCCCTTTTGATATAAGAGCAAGGGTTGGAAAGAAGTAGTCTTTAATTTTAAAGTTTGATTCAAGGTGGGGAAAATTTGGTATAGGACAAGCTTTCCCCGGGAAAGATTAAGCATAAGGGGGGAAAGTTTGTCCTAGGCCAAATTTTCTCCGAAGAAGGTTTGGCCAGGGGGAAAGTTAGACCTGTTACACCGGATCTTCACAGGTAACAAGGGCATATGATGACAAGGACATATTTTGTTTTATTTTGTTTGTTAATGCCTCATTCAGCAGTATTCAAGCTTTATGGGTTGGTATATGGTTGACAAGCATGGGTTGTGCAAGACTACATCTAACCCGGATCTTCAAGGGTTACAAGGGCATTTGATGACACAACTATATGAGGGGAATGTTGTTCAACTTTCAAAAAAAATTAATTTTCGAAGTTCATGCCTTTTTGTTGGTTTGGAAGGTCAGACAATAGTTTGTTTCAAGTAGTGACAGTGAAACAAAATGGTCCACTTTGAGATACTTTAATCATCAATACTTTATTCATTTCTGTTGCATCGGTTAATGTAATTATCAAGCCTTAAAGTTGGTTAAAAGTATAAGGTGTGAGATAGTATTGCCAAAAATATATTAGTCACCCCTTATCTGTTAACTGCATGCAGGGAAACTATTGGTTATCCTTTTTTGGTACCAATTCTAATAATACTGCTTTTTTTAAATTGCACTTATCATAAATATTCAGTTTGGCATTCATGAAAACAACAAAATTACAGATCCCCTTATGTACAGTATTAAATAAATCCTGAACACTGTTCATATATGTTTCATTCACTGGAAAGAATTTAAACTTGATAAGAACTTTGTACAACTCTTTGCTCATATTTAAATGTAACTTTTTGTAATATTTAATATTTTGGACAAATTATAACTATCAATTATTTGGCCTTTCTGATTAGTTTTTCCCACGCTTATGCAGTTATATGGATTGGATGTGAAGATAATAAAGAAAGTGCCAGTTCCACATTATTTCTCCTGGGGACACTTTCCCATTTTCATAGCTTCCCATGATTCCTCAGTATTGACATCGTGCCAATAGTGATGTAATTGTAGTCGCGAGCATCTCAGAAATTATGCGGAAGTGATGGTTTCTAATAGTGTCCAACGGTCATTTTCCCAGAAACTCTCTCGCGTGTTTGTCCACTGTGACGTTCTTCTCTCGCTAAGGATGTTGCCGAATTTCTTTGTTGCCAAATGTCTCGAAGGGAGATGCCATCTGCTTGTGGAGAGCTGTCAGGGTCACTGATTGATTTTTATGGAATTCGGTTGATGATGGTGCCATTCAAATGATGACTCTTGTCCTCAAGGAGATGGGTTGACCCCCAGTATTCACCAAAATCCTGCACTTTTGGGAACTATTCTCTGGTAATACGATGTCATATTGACCTTGGTGGTGCCCATTGATTGGCTGATATTTACTATGATAATGTTATCCAGCATGTTTCCTTCCCTTCCAAGAGTAAACAACAATATGGATGTAAAGGGGCTATGAGATCCATTTGGACAAAATGTGTTTCTTATGAGGTGGCAATTCTAACATATAGTCGTCACATACAGTTGACATTCTGGTGACCAGAATGGGTTGTGCTTTCACTATGACTGCAGAAGCTGCCAAGGCTCGGGCTGCAGGTATTATAACTCATGAACATTTAAATCATACTGTCTCTGCATGTATCATGTATGATATTATGGTATCATTTCGGGAAATGTTTTGTTTTAATACCGGCTTGTTACAAATTTATGAAAATCTATACTTTCTGAATAATTCATTACAACACAAACATTTACATCTTAGCAGTGATAAGATGCATGATGAGAAGGCTGTAAATTCAATTCTTAACATCTGATGGATGTCATTGGATGAACCTATTAACATTTAATGTAGGAGATCTTTCTGAGTAACTATGGTTGTAAAGAACTCAGATTGACCTCGAATATTCGTTTATAATAAACGTAGTTCATTATACACATTTTGACTGAAGTAGTTGTCACTTAAACAGTTTGCTGTATCCGTCAGACCCGTGAAGATCCGGGGGTAGAATAGGTCTTCAGCAACCCATGTGCTTGTCATAAAAGGTGACTATGCTTGTCGTAAGAGGCGACTAACGGGATCGGGTGGTCAGTTTCGCTGACTAAGTTGACACATGTCATCGGTTCCCAATTGCGCAGATCGATGCTCATGCTGTTGATCACTGGATTGTCTGGTCCAGACTCGATTATTTACAGACCGCCGCCATATAGCTGGGATATTGCTGAGTGCGGCGTAAAACTAAACTCACTCACTTACTCACTGTATCCGTCAATTCGTTGTAATCATGTTCGTTGTAAATATAGTTTACTGTGTACACCACATAATATATAATCTTTTAATTAAATCAATTTATCAATATAATATGATACTTACGAGTCCGTATATTAATACCATCAACATACAACCAGTGACAC
Source organism: Haliotis rubra (assembly GCF_003918875.1). Taxonomy (NCBI): domain Eukaryota; kingdom Metazoa; phylum Mollusca; class Gastropoda; order Lepetellida; family Haliotidae; genus Haliotis; species Haliotis rubra. The sequence goes on along the minus strand of NW_025764891.1, from coordinate 7,304,955 downwards.
CCCTACCATTAGTACGTGTCAGTATCATGTAAGTACTGCCAGTATCATACATCCTGAAAACATTGTGATATTTATGCTAATTCAAATGTAATCCCAAGCAAAGATAAGCATGTTGGTCAGAGGTTTTTAAAGCTAATTTTGATTATTCCAAACTGGTATTCCAGATCATTTCATGTTAGCTATCTTATTGGACAGTTGGGCAGAGAGTAGGAAAATATTCTTGATTTATGCTTCATTGGCATTTGATAACTGGAATTGCCACGTGTTTGGTTGAAGTGTTGGTTTGTTTAGTCCTGGATTTGATCTCTCATTTCTCATATCCATACCCATGGCTGAAGGATAGTAAGAGTTGGAGAATGTTACTCACTGATATCTTGTGATTGTAGTGATATCTTGTGGTATATTCATTCAGTAGGTGCAATCTGGAAGCTGAAACTATCAAAGAAGTCATCAATGAATATTGTTAAAAAGCAGATGGTGTTTAGGGAAGTTATTTTGATTGTATTAAAGGTAATTGTGATTATTCAGTGTTATTATGATTCATTAGTGTTATTACATTGAAGTATACCTGCCTGCTCATATGCAACATGAGTCCTGTAGTGGTTAGGGAAATAGCACCAAGGTGACTGAAGGGTATTGTTTGAACTAGTCTTGTTTTGTCTTGTAGAACAAAAACTGAAAAATGTATTATTCACTAGTTTGTTTAAAAGTCTCATCTGAAACACTGCCTCTGGATGAATCTGCTTAATTTGAAACAATATGATTAAATACCAATGTTTCCATGAATAAAACAACATTGCAAGAAGTAGAAGCTTCAAGCTCTTATGACAAGGTGTTGAGAGATCTATCATGGTTGTCAGACTGTTTCACACCATCATCATGGATGAATCTCTAATGGGCAGTATGGCTGAAGAGGCAAGGCAGGGGGAACTGTGAGGCATTACCTAAGTGACAGAAATATTTAATTATACCATTCAGTTGTAGCAGAGTATCAATCTTCAGTATGATGGTTGCCATTGGATACAGGCATAGTTAGTGCCTGTCTATGACACTGAAGCATTAATCCTTTCTGGTTTGGAGCCACATTTTTAAATCTTTAAACATAAGTAAGTTGTATATTGATGAGAAAGTGTTTGGTCAATTTACAAAGTGTTGATAATTTCATGCTTTAATTTTAGAAATGCGTAGAGATGGAGGCATCAAGTAAATGCTTAGTGAATATTAAACGTGTTCATTTATTGATAATTCATTAAGATGAATTCTGTGCTGTAAGGCTTGACAAACTGTTGTGCAAAGTTGTGACCCCTTATCCTTTGAAGATCCACTGAATCTTGATTCAAATCCCAGATGTTGAGGTCAGTGATTTCATCAATGAGAGGGGCGGTGGGGTAGCCTAGTGGTTAAAGCGTCCACTCGTCACGCCGAAGACCCGGGTTCGAATCCCCACATGGGTACATTGTGTGAAGCTCATTTCTGGTGTCCCCCGCCGTGATTTTGCTGGAATATTGCTAAAAGCGGCGTAAAACCAAACTCACTCAATCACTCACTCACTCACTCACTCACTCACTCACTCACTCATCAATGAGAAATATCAGAACATCATTTGTTTCTTACCACAAGAAGTTGATATTTTTGTAGTAATCCTTCATAAAACATTTCACACATACTTTCTTTAAAATTACTTATTCAATAATAACCTGTCTATATACCTTATTAACCGCAGCAACTGTTTTCAAACGTCATCCTTTTTGTTGATGCGCATCAATGACAGTGTCACGTGTTCCCATTTTCCATTCCACAAAGTGGTCCTGGCATTGTGCCTGTTGTAAGCTTATGTTAAAGCATAGGATATATGATCGTCATAGCAATCTATGGAACAGGACGCTAGGTAAACTTCAGCTGATGAGATACCTATCACTTCCCCGAAGACTGATTATTACATCTGACAGTAACACCCTTGCAGTGTGATGGAAGTAATTTTTTTTATGACAGTTATAGCATATGTTGTTCAAATAACTGTCAAGTTACATTCATATTGCGTACATGATATACAAGAACTCCCATTGTCCTCCCTGACAATTATCAGCATATCTGATTATAAGGCAGGGAATTTGTTGTATTATTTAGTAAAAGGTTTGCTTAACATTTGATTTGAAGATGAGACATGTAGTTCAGTGATAACAATTATTTTTTTGGTCTACATTTACATTAATAACTTCAGGTGGGTTGCATGTAGAAACTGTAAAAAGTAATATGTAAACTGCAGTAATATATTTCCTCGACTAAATTAAAAATGCATTTCATCGTACTTCTATTTTTCTGTAAACTAACTGCTGATGTCAACTGAGGTCAATAATTATCAGTTAATAGGTTTCATTAAAGCATGTATGTTTGGCTCAAGTTCATGATGTAAAGAAAGAAGTGAACGTACAAAGCAATCATTCATTTTCTGTGGGTACATAAAATGTGGCTTGGTGTTAAATGGGGGAGAAATATGAAAATATAATGATTAATTTATCATGACCTTAATGTAATTTTAAATGAAATGCTTTGCTTGGGGCAAATTTGCAGGGGAAGGTTCACTCCATCATGAAGACTGTATCTGCTGACTCAGCTTTATGTTTCTTGATCAATCAAGCAGTAACTGATTGCCTAATTACATGCAGACACTACCTTGTGTCAATGTCACACATTATCTGTGATGTGTAGACACAATCTACATTGGCTTCTGGAAATATAAAGTCACATGACGCTTTCTTTAGTTTGAATGAAGTCAGTGACACTTTCTGGTGCAGTTTGTATGAAGTCATATGACACCTGGTTCAGTTTGTATGAAGTCACATGACACCTGGTTCAGTTTGTATGAAGTCAAGCCTTGTTAAAATTATATAATGTAACATGACACTTTGTTAAAATTATATCATGTAACATGACACCTTGTTAAAATTATATTATGTAACATGACACCTTGTTCAGTTTGTATGAAATCACATGACGTTTTTGTGGTTAAGTTTGTGTGAAGTCACATGACACCTGTTTCAGTTTGTATGATGTCACATGACACTATGTGGTTAATTGACTAATGTTTTCTACACACCTTTCATGTTTGACCTATCATAATGCATATATTGTCTCTCATGACGCGGATTTGTCCTCTTTTGATATCCATATGACTTCTTATGACACCTTTCTGTGTTTCAGGGAATTCTACCAATCGAGTATCCAGCATTAAGACAGATCGGCCACCCAGTGTTGCCAGCACGCTGTCTGACACCTCTCAGGTGAGGGTTTCACTTCCTGGTAATCATCAAATTCACCTTGAATAATATTCATTAGTATATCAGCAGCAAATCTATGTTAATGAATTCAGCAAAGTGATAATTATCTGAGATGAGCAACAATTTTCACTTTCCTCCCACACTGGGCTGGCATGCAATGCAAGATAATCATTATTTTGTTGGCCACACAAAATATTCACATTTATTTTTGTATATATTTATATTTAAGGATCTGGGTGTCCCTAGTTATGAGAAAATAACTGAAGCCTATATTTTATTGTGTAATATTGCTATCAATTATTTTCTCAAAAAGTTTTTCTGTGAGAGTAGTATAGCTCCCAATTACTCATTAGTTTTGTTGAAGGAGTTGCATTGTATGTACAGTGAGTAAGTTAGTGAGTTTAGTTTTACGCCGCACTCAGCAATGTTCCAGCTATATGGCGGCGGTCTGTAAATAATTGAGTCTGGACCAGGCAATCCAGTCATCAACAGCGTGAGCATCGACCTGCGCAATTGGGTACCGATGACATGTGTCAACCAAGCCAGCGAGCCTGACCACCCGATCCCGTTAGTTGCCTCTTACGACAAGCATGGGTTACTGAAGGTTCATTCTAACCCGGACCTTCACGGGTTTGTATGTACAAAGTAACATAACTTATTAACTGGTAAAATTATTCACTGAGACAGTATTATATGACTCTGCTCTCGAATGGGGTTGGGTTGGTGACCTAATCTGATGATTTGTAAACTACATCATTCAAAGTATATATGAACATATGCCAATGTTTTAATAGATCTGACTTATGTTGCTGACTTGGAGTACTGTGTAGGTAGCTTCAGGGATCTGAGTGGTTATTGTAATGTCCTTCGATGTGATATGAATGCATTGCAAACAGTTACAATATAGCTGAACTATTGCCAATGAGATAGTAACTCCCAGAGAAAGTGTTACATGAAGTTATCCATTATTGACACTGCTAACTGATGACATTATTATGTCACCTCTGAATAGGCTGACAGTAGTGGTTGATTAAACAAATACTTAGTCTCTGAATATATATAATTTTGATAGAAACAAGCAATTCCTTTTGAATTGAAAAGGAGCCCCAGTGAGAAGGGAGCTTCAGAACCTGAACCTGAGGAAATCTAGACTTGCTATAGTTAGGGCTTTAGCATTGCAGAAAGGGCTTGGTGGAAGGCAATATAATGCAATTCAAGCACTGTGAACCAGACTATCAGTTGATTTGTAGCATTAAACATGTAAAACATTTCGGTGATGTCAGTACTGTATGATGGTGGCTAAAGGGGAATAACTCTCCAGCATCTCTTGTTCATGGGATTTCAGGCCTATACTTTCCTGACAATTCTTACATGTGTGAGAGAACAATGTGACAATTATATATATTGCCTATATATATATATATATATTGTTCTTTAAAGGTGTTAGTCACATTAAATCAAATATTTAATTTACTTATTGATTGAAGAAATAATATGTATACTAGGCACATAAAGAAACTGTGCATACAAAAATTTAAAATCTAAATTTATCAAACCTGTGTAGACACATAAGGATTCAAACTCAGAGATTAGTGACATGTATCCAACATGCATGCACGTGCCACATTCCGTGACGTCAGTGGGTTTCGTCCTTGAGACGTGCAATACGTTGTTGCACGTGCATTCCGGGAAAGAGAAACAGAGCAAATGAATGCCACACAATACTGTCACTTTGGAAAGCTCAACCCCTGCCCTTGCGATCGTTCAAAAAATTAAACGGCTATTGAAACGCATAGCATGCCAAGGCTCCTGTCTGCACAACGTCATGAGGCCATTGGGATGGTCCGTGGGGGAATGTCTCAACGACAAGTGGCTGCACATTTCCACTGCCACCGGAACACCATTTCTGCACTGGTGAGACGCTACCAGAACACAAATGACGTCATCGATCGGCCACGTTCTGGACGTCCACGTGTAACAACGCCAAGACAGGACATATGGATAAGGGTGACCCATCTTCGCCACAGGTTTCAGACTGCAGTGATGACTGCCTGAACCATCCCAGGACTTCACCGTATCCATCCCAACACTGTTCGACAACGTTTACGTCATCACGGGATCAGACCACGACGTCCCGCCATACGGCCTATCCTGACACAACGTCATCAACAAGCTCGCCGAATGTGGTGCCAAATCATGTCCGCAGACCCTTGTTTTGGTGGAGAAATGTTTTTACAGATGAGTCCAGGTTTAATATTTCCCTTAGTGATGGACGTCAACGCCTATAGACGCGTGGGAGAACGTTATGCACAGGCCTGTGTCTTGGAGAGGAATCGCTTTGGTGGTGGTTCCTTGATGATTTGGGGTGGAATAACAGCACGCCAAAGAACTCCTTTGGTGATTGTTAAGGGCAACTTAACTGGTGTGGGCTACAGGGATCAGATTCTTCGACCTGTGGCAATTCCTTTTCTGCAACGTCATGGCCCTGGGTTAACATTCCAACAGGACAATGCCCGCCCTCATACGGCAAGGGTTGCTATGGATTTCTTGCAACACCACAGCGTTGACTTACTGCCTTGGCCTGCAAATTCACCGGATCTCTCCCCGATAGAGCATGTTTAGGACGAGATGGATCGCTGTCTACGCCGTCTTCCTCATCCGCCAGATAACGTCCTTGACCTTGCAACAGAACTTGAGAGAATCTGTTGTGACATCCCACAAGCCTTCCTTGCACGTTTGATAGGCTCTATGCGTCGTCGATGCACTGCTGTTGTCAATGCCGATGGTGGACATACCCGTTATTGATCTTGTGACATGGTCGTTTGACCCCTGTCCCGCTTGTGGACTCGTGACGTCATTGTGATTGACTTTTCCATTGAAATTCTCCCGACTTGTTATGGTCTCATGATCCCTCCATTAAAGTTTATATGTACCTTTAACATTGTTATCAACTGGGATAATATTTTGACAATGCACAGTTTCTTTATGTGGCTAGTATAGAAAGAATTATGGTAATTCCTGTACACACGTGATATTTTTAGATATTTTTCTGTTTTACAGGGATCTGTCAAGCAGAAGAATGCTAAGAACAAGAAGAATGACTCTGCGAAACCAGAAACTCCTCGTATCAAGAAGTACAGTAATGTCAAGAGCTCCATACCCCCACCAGGTAACCTCCACACACCTGTCATATATACCTATATGTACCTGGTATACCTGTACCTAATATACCTATATGTACCTGATATACTCGATATACCTGAATCTACAGTCTTCATATATTCCCTCACGTAACATCACTGTCATTATTTAATGTTCATATATATCCAGTTCAGTGTGTTTGTAACTAATATGATCATTATAGCACATTTATTATACCTATATGATATATACCACTGTTATGCCCTCCTGTTATGCATGATGCAATGTTGACTGCTAAATCAGGTGAAGAAACGCTCTATGCGCAACCTGCATGGCAAATTAACTCATGAATCATGTGTTTGCAATGAGAAGCTCAGCCTTAATGATTTTTGTCGCAAATACTGCAAATTAAAATCTATTCTAAACCTTTGAATAAGATGAATTATCGAAGTTTTAACATATGTTAAGACCTGGGGTTGAACTGCTGTTCAGCGACACTTTATTATTCACTTAGGTCAATGCTCATGAAGTCAAGCACTGGATTGTCTGGTCCAGACTTGAATATTTACATACCACTGTTACAAGTCACACTGGCAGTGGGGGGCGGTGGGGTAGCCTAGTGGTTAAAGCGTTCGCTCGTCACGCCGAAGACCTGGGTTCGAATCCCCACATGGGTACAATGTGTGAAGCCCATTTCTGGTGTCTCCCGCCGTGATGTTGCTGGAATATTGCTAAAAGCGGCGTAAAACCAAACTCGGTCAGTCACAATGGCAGTGGTATATAAAGAGCATTTGGCTTAGTGACATCAGGAAGATTAGGTATAACTGTTGCTTTGGCAACATGTGAGCCATACAGCAATTCTCAGCTGTGAAATCCGGATGAAAGAGAGCAGCAAGAATAGAATGTCATGCATGTATCAATAATTGCAGCTTTCTCCCTGATTCATATCAAAAGAAATACTCCTGTTGGTATATACTGCCATGAATAATGTGGAAGTATTTCGACCTTCCGTCAAAGGTGGAGTCCTGGAGTACGTACTTCATATGTAATCCAGATTACATATTTTATAACTTTTGATTTAGCACCCCGGAAACCAGCTCCGTCTAAAACACCTCAGAAAAAAACACCGGAAACATCTCACAAAGATGTTTCCAAAACATCCCCTAAGAAAAGTCCGAGTAAGTTTGACTAACAAGCTTATTACCCTGTAAACCTGCATGGTTGTTCAAGACACACCTGAGTCACATACATCGAGTCTTTCTCAGATTGTAATTATGTAATAATTTTCTTTCTGTCAGCCAAGACCAGTTTTGATGAGAGTTTACCACAAACAGAAAGCACAGTTACAAAATATCATATTTCAGTTTGTTATTTCTAAACAATTCTATCAAAAAGAGGTTATGTAAATTTGGTTGATATTTCCTAAATACATCTTTGAAAATACTTTAAAGTAAGAAATAAGCATGTTATCATTTGCCCAAGTTGCTTTTCTTTTAACTGATGTAAAACATCAGCACATTCATTGTAATACAAGTAAATACACAGCTCTGGTCTAAGCTTCAAAACTAGAAAGAAATGCAAAATGTGTGTGACTCACAAGCATGCTTTATAAAACAACTCAGCCTGAAACAGAGGCCTCCTGATGCAAGGGAGACAACTCTTCCTGGCTTACAAGCTTCTGCCTCTGCTGTCAGAAGTCATTCTGAAGATATTCATATATATTATAGCTTAAACAGTTGATATTGTTTCAGTATTGTAATTTCAATTTGTTGTCATTTTGAATATTTTTTCAGCATGAAAAGTAAACCTCAATATTTATTCGGATTCGTGTTTGCCTGGTTCAGTTTTGTAAATGTCCGTGTGTTGTCCAAATTGTTTGTGTTCTTCAAAAAATATAATCTTGCATGATTGTATGCATGATGTGTTTCTTTAAATTCAAATAATTTTAATCAAATTCATTGATGTAATTTTTCTTATGTACAAATAATTGTTCATGAAATTTGCATATTGCAGTCGCGACTAGAACCTGCTAAAACATTTGCCATAATCTGCCCAATCTTTCTAATGGCCAAACCCATGCTTTGCTTAATTACCATTCAGCATTTTATTCCTGCAACAGCTATGAAAAATGCCAATATAACCATTTCATTCTTGATTCATTTGTTGCTTACAAATATAGATATCTACTACATGCCATATATTCTACATTAGTTTGCACGGAGACAGATTTCTTTAGTTTAGTCTTAGAATAGTTTTATAGTATTTTGTAGTGGTCATGTCACATTAAGTGACCTTATGTGACTTTACATTATATATCATTGTCATGCATGGAAGTTGAAGTGTCAAGTGTTCATTGTTGAGGCACATCAGTGAAGGTGTAGTTTAACACTTTTTATAAGGCATGTGTTGTGTAAATGTCGTAATCACCTGATACGGAAGCACAGTGAAGTCCTCTTAACCAATCAGAGAGGACCCTATGGGTGATACAGAGAAGAGGTGGTCCCCTGTAGCCTATACTGGTTGTGATCAATGACTTTGTGACTTGGCTGATTGTTGTCATTCTTCCACCGACAGTGTGGATGGTTGCTCAAAATATCAAGCACTGGATTGTCTGGTTCAGACTTGTGTATATTGGACTGCCTTCCTTTAGCTTTAATATAGTGGAGTATGTTGGTAAACCACAGACAAATACACAAACTATGAAATAGGGTTATGCAATATTATTAACTGGGATAATTTTGGTGTTAAGGATTTATATGTTGCATTTAAAAGAGGTATTTATTAAGGATGTCTTATTGATTGGAGTAGTGTCATAGGGGCCTTAAATTTTGTGCATATTTTTATGTTCAACCATATCAAAGAAAATCAGTAAAGGTATGCAGATATTGCATAAGCCAGATGATTTTGTTCACCTATTCTTGCATGAGATAAGACGTTTTCTTGACATTGAGATACATGAATGGGATGATGTTATTGCACATGTTCACCCAAATGGGGCATGTTGTAAAGAGTATAACAAAATCAGGTTTGACATATGCTACAGTCTAAGGTATAACATATACCTGATGACAAACTCCGTGGGCCCAATGATATATTAAGAGAAGGTAGAAACAAGGAAATTCTAAAATATTTATTTTCAGGGACTCCATTTGTAGTCTTCAAATTGAACAATTTCTGTGTGTTCTTTTGAATAATTTAAAATATTAAATTTGGCTTTGAAAATATGCCTGGAAAGGTCTTTGATAACTGAATTTTGGAATATACCAAGATGAAATAGACAGCTGACTGGTGCCTATATCAATATGCCTGATGAAGGAATGCGCTGACTATGATGATACTAGTGCCAAGCTGTTGAATAGAAGTACTTAATAAAGCTCAGCATAGTAAATGTTTTCACTTAGGCAGTAAACATTGGAAAATGAAAACAGTTACCTTTTGTGATTTTGTAATTCTACACCCTCTTATCCACTGATCTTTCTTGGCGTGTATGTATCTGGAGTATTGTTTATTCCTGTTGTATACACATTCAGCATGTTTGCTGGACATGATAAAGGTGAAGGTCACCACATGTTTGTCATCACTGACATCACTGGATGAAAGTTGAGAATTCTTCTGTTTAGAAGTCAGATTGTATGTCATAACATTCAGCCAGTTAGATTGTTGGATAGTCTCTATAGTATTTCATTTCTCAACAGAAATTAGCTCCAAATTTAATCTTATTTCAATAGTATTATTGTACTTTACTTTTCCTGCAGTATCAGTATTTGACGTTTTATACACAATTGTAATAATAAGATATTTATTGCATAGCATTCCATGAAGAAACAGTGGCAATATTCTATAAGCTACAAATATTTACACAGTAGGTACAAGAAATATAGATACATTTCACACATAAATGATGTACATTTATACCGTGTTAAAAATGAAAATAAAATTGGGGCATTTTCCCCAGTTTTTATATCATGTTAAAAATGAAAAAAAATTGGTATTTTCCCCAGTTTTTGCCATTATATATTAAGTAAAGTTGATCTAAGATGTAAGCTTGCTTAATTATGTAAAGAGTAATAGTAATCTAACAACTAATAATTATGAATAGTATTAAAAATTCCTATTTTATGTTAAGAGTGACTTATTTAACAAAGCATCACCTGCTTAATAACCAGTCCCAGCTGCGATATATGAATTTTTATCCCACTCTTTGTGCTCGTAAAATGTTGTTGAAAACCTATATCTTGGCCTCAGTTTGCAAATGGCAGCCAATTTAAGCAAATGAGGAGCATATGACTGCAGCAGGTCAACTGGGGACACCCCAGAACACACTTGGTGGTGAAAGTCATTATTTGGCCCCACAGGAAGTAGGAGATGAGTTTAGATAAGACTCATCACCAATGGGAAGGAGGACCCTGCATCTCCTGCCATTAGCAGATGGGGCTTTGCTCCAGCTGGTCCAATTTAAAAGACATTATAGCATGGCTTGGTGTGGTTTAAACTGTCACATTAGGAGAGAGGTGTGCTAATTCTTTAGTCTCCAAGATATCTTTTTGCAGGAGCAAATCATCCTTAAAATACAGCCATGCTTAATTAGACATAATTTTACCCACAAAGAATTATATTTTGTCAGAGAATATATGTTGATCATTCATACTTATCTAATAAAGAAATTCAATCCTTTTTTTCTTCTGAAATATACTCTGACGTGTAATATACATGTTCTTGCCCATGTATCCATTGAATACAGTTTGTTGGATGGCTAATATAAAAACTATTTATGTAATTTTTGTTCCTCGGGTATTATTGATGTGTATGCATCTTTGAAACATCAGTGTCAGTATTGGTCATTTCTTGATAGTGTGTAATCACAGAAAGATATAGTAGCTTGTATTGGATGGGGCAGTGGGTAGGCTACATGTGGTTAAATAAAACGGTTCCTGTTCAACCACAGACCTGAGTTGTATTGTAAGGATACAATCATGATACTTGTAACATCTGTTCTTAACATTCCAATTAAGCAATGATATTGTTGCAGTATTGCTTTAATATACATAATTATGCACATTTTCTGCATAATTGTATATTATGCACACATTTTCCACATAATTGTAAATTTGAATCTCTATTTCTCTGAATCAACTCCTTAACTGATCTGTACGGGTAAGAATACGCATATGGGCAAGAATTCAGGAAGTTTTTACAGGGAGAACTTTTCCTCTACTGTTACTGTTAACCCATCCTAATCTGCTTTACCAAAATGGCGCCAATGGTTCAGTCAAGGGAATGAACACTTTGTATACATCAAGTATACACATCCACTATGGGATAACACTGGTAAATGATACCAGGCTTAAGATTCACGTTCTGAATATAAACATAGCTAATTGAGGTATCACTGCCTATAAAACAACCACAAATAGAATCAATGATATTGCTGGCATCCTATTTCAAGCCAGATAGGTGCAAGACCAACAGCCTTTGTTGGTGTTGTACATTGATGTCAATCTGCATTCATAAGATTGTCTGAAGTTTTGTTTCCTTAAACAATCCGTGGAGGATTTTGTTGTGTGGACAGAGGTGTAATTATATTTCAACACAAGCATTTTCTTTATGTTGGCGCCAACATGTTCAGATTGGCATTATAGATAGATGGATTTATGTTTGTTGATTGTTGAGGATTATTAACGTACATGTACACCTATCATAAGCTGACGAACAAATCATGTCTAAACACAGATCTGATGGAGTATACATAAATATGTATAAATATACATACATGTTGAAGAAATATATTTGGGTAATGTGTTCTTAAAATGAGAGGTGATTACCTGTTATATTTGTAAGTCTGTGGCCTTGATGTTTTATGGTGTACCTTGACATCCTTGATTGGTGATCATGGTATCAACCCTTGGTTTGTCTCACCTGGACATAATAACTTACAAGAAAATGGCAATAATACAATACAGTTCCATTGCGTTGCAGAAGGGTTGGTGGGGTAGGCTAGTGGTTAAAAGCGTTCGCTGGTTACGCCAAAGACCTGGGTTTGATTCCCCATATTGGTACAATGTGTGAAGCCCATTTCTGGTGTTCCCTGGCGTGATATTGCTGAAATATTGCTATAAAGGCATAATACCATACTCACTCGCTCACTCACTCACTCACTCACTGCAGAACAAACACTTCATTCAGTGTTATTCCCTACTAGGAAAGGGTTTATATGAAAATACAGGTTATATCTGTTGATCTGTTGCTAAGACAATATTAACAAAAGTTGCAAAGTTTTTTATTTTGCAATAGTTTGTGTGCGTGGCATCATTCCTTTGACTTGAATGTTTTCAAGATCGTCACTGGGTGTGGTTGAGATACTGAGGTCTCTGAAAGAGAGTGTTGACATTTCTAAGAGTTTCTTCACTTCTTCCACAATTACCCTTGAGGCATGGATTCATGTATATTTTTAAAGTTGAAACAAAAACAAATGTTTGAAGATAAAAAAGGAAAATGATGAAATTCCTCACAGAAATATCTGAAGAATGAAGCTGTGTTTTTTCAGGCACTGTAGTTTGAAATGTTAAAACTGACAAGTTATGAAGTACATCTGTCAGTGTTCATCTTACAAAATAAACATAGTTGTAAGAGAGAACTAATTGTATTTAACTCTGATGAAATTAAATATAATGAGCATCATAGGTTTCACTAGCCACTGTTACAAATGGCAAAGTAAAAGCCGATTCCCATCTGGCATAATAGAGACATGCTAGTTTTGATTTTTAAAATCAAGAATTATTATGATGAGATTGAATTTGTCACATAATATTCAAACAATAAATTCCGTTCCTGTGAACAGTGTCCAATTTGTGCAGAGATGAGAGTATTTTTGTACAAAACATGAACGTTTTTATGTCAATTTGATTTGGTTTCTATCACAAAATATGATTTATCCTCAAGACAGATTAGAACACTGACAGTTTTTGGAACGTGTCTCTGTTGATGAATTGGAATGTGGGTCAAGGAGCTATTGAATTATGAATCAATGATGAGGGCAATCCTGCATGATTCACTCTGACTCATCACCACTGGTGGAGTCTAGTGATTATTGGCACTGATGGGTTTAGAGTAAGGAACCGAACAATTGGTTAAGAATTCTGTTCCCCTGTTCTTGTTGGACATTTGAATCAAGTTTACATGATGTTTGTTATTACGTTTATGGGTAAGTTGATTATATATTTTGAATTAATATTTTTGGTGTGTTTTAATGCCACGTGGAGTAGTATTCAATCTATGTGTTGTAATTAGGGCAATTGTCTTTTCATGCCTGTGTAATGACGTGGGAACCCGTGAAGATCCAGGTTAGAATTGATCTTCAGCAACCCATGCTTGTCGTAAGAGGCGACTAACGGGATCGGGTGGTCAGGCTTGCTGACTTGGTTGACACATGTCATCGTATCCCAATTGCGTAGATGGATGCTCATGCTGTTGATCACTGGATTGTATGGTCCAGACTCAATTATTTACAGACCGGAGCCATATAGGTGGAATATTGCTGAGTGCGGTGTAAAACTAAACTCACTCACTAACTCACTGATATACAAGTCAACTAGAGTTTAAGATGATATGAAATATATCACATATTCGGGCAATATAAAGTAACCTGAAAGATTATGTTAGGCAAATAACAACCAATTACAAATATCTGTGATTGCTATTTTGCACTTTTGAACCGTATTTTTACTCTGTATATGGAACATATCAGCACATTCCTCAAACGAATACAAACTAATCTACATGTGCTTCTGATAATAACAAAGTTACCAGGGAGGTGGGCATGTTTCTTTTCTATCCTGAAGTTTTCTATAGGTGATCTGTAATTACCTCCAGATTGCGGAGCTCGAGGGAGTCAGGTTTATTTTGATTAGTGAAGAAATCTGATGGGATTTCAGGTTGCCTTTGAGCTGAGAAAGGAAACTTTACATTTTCAGCAGTTTTGCTGTCTGGAAAATTGGTAATCCTGAAAAAATTTATGTCGGTGTCGCTTCCTTTAGTTTATTGTACCAGCTGTTTTATTTTATGTATAATGTTTTTGTTCTTGGTGGTGTATGAGTTTTGATTGTTGTAAAGGTGAACAAAAGGTTTATTTTTGCGAGAGAATAAGTAACTGAGTGTTTTTTAGTTCAAAAGAGTCAATGAAATGTCACAGGTTATTGTTAGTTAAGAGTTTTAGGATGAAAGGTATTTTATATAGTTTTCTTAATGCAATATAATGGAAAGTTGAGTTATTTTGATGGAGGATTACTTGTTATCAACAATTACCAGGGAAAATTGAAATTCAAATATGGTATTGGTTTTATGGTAGTTAATGAAACAAGGTTGGAATTAATTTTAATTGTTTTTGGTTTTTTGTTTTTTTAGATTTGAAGATGTACTTGTAAAAATCATTGAGTTAATTTCCAGTCGTTCATTATTATTTTTTCATATCTCAGTTCTTCGGTTGTGACACATGGCATTTTGTATACGTTGTAAAGTAAATCAGTCGAGCAGTATTCTAACCTTTCTTCCCACTCATAAGAGCAGTGTCTATAGGTTAAATTGAATGGGAGGAAGATATTCAACTTATAAAAATTTGTTGCAGATAATTCGAGGAAACGCATTTCGCCATTTCCTTTACCGCGCTGTGCTCTAAGACATTACAAATATACTCTTGATTCCTGCTGAAGATGCAGGAAAGATGAAACTCATCAGACACGTGCATTTGTTTTTGATAACTCCCGCCAGGATAGATATCCCACAATTCCCAGAGGCTCTGTCTCACAGGACGAGTCATGATCGAGTTACAATTGGCTGACATCATAACCTCACATACTGCCTGTGTGATTGTGAAAATTTATACCTTGTGCATACAATTTGTAGAGATAGAAATGCATTGGCATAAATGGGGCCCTTAATGGGTGGAGTAAGAAAGGTTGTTATCAGTTGTCTCGGTACAAGATGTTTCTTTTTACTCTGACTTTATCTTATCACTCATTGAAATTGAACAGTCCAAAAAAATTACAATTTTTTTTTTTCATTTTTTATATATATATTTTGTTGTTGTCATAGCTGCCTTGTGTGCATAGCTCCATCATGGAATCATGATATGATATAAAAAAAATTATTATCTATCTACTCGTTTACTCAGCTACATTCAGTCATGTCTGAGATATTTCATGATTTTAAAATATTGTTGGAATTTTAAAAGTGTACACATGGATGTGGAGATCACGGACAGATGCTAGTTGATGTTCGTTGTTTATGTTATCCTTGACGGAGCCTCAGCATGAGGCCAGCCGTTTGGATGGAAAGTGATATAAGGATCCCATCAAACCTGAAAAGAACTCCTGAAAGGTCAGAGTTTCCGAATAGATATATACAACCAACCCTTGCCAAATTTTCATCAGATCGCTCCTCATTTTCGTCAAACACTATCCCTCATTTTCCTCCCCATTCGGTCTCTAAAAGCGCTTGAAAAACTTGAGTAGATAGGACGCACCTTGTCCATCTGGCTGATGATCTGCTGAGGATATTTTGGATTTTGTGAAAGAAATTTCTGGAGATAGTTGAAAGGAAAGTAGCATTGTCTGTTGTTTTACATTTCTGGAGCATATTTTCATTTGGATATCTGTTTTTCTTTCAAATTATTTTTGAGCATATTTAAATTTTGAATTAGTTTTTGTCGTCAAATGTGACATGTTTGAAAGTTTTCATTGACAAATTTCCCCATGTTGAGAAAAGATGTTATTTGAGTCAATTTTGGCTTAGTGGGATATCAAATCAGTGAACCCGATCTTTGTACTTACTTATGAGATGAACCTTCACTTCGCATTTAATCCCTGAGGGTTGATTCCAGAAATTCCATATCGCATGTTGAAAAGAAAATATACCCCGGATAGATAACAGAGGCTAGTAATTGAAGAGCAGAATACAAAGACAGTATTGGAGCTCTCTAGCCAGAGAAGTTAGTGAAGTGTGTCTTGCGGGACATCAATGGGCTACCCCTTCACCACCCGCCACATCAGGGGAATGTCAATGCTGGCAACTGGTCTCACCATACTCGCAACAGTTATCGAGGGAATTGTCTACTTTTCTATGAGTTCCTTGGTGCTCACATTTATGTGGATTGTTTTCGGAGATCGAACTCTTTCGTTTTGGAATTCAAGCAAGAAGCCCAAGCCTGTCATTCAGAATGGAATCTATGAGGGTAGGTGAAAGGGTGTCTGGAACTTTCTCTATGTAAACACTTTTGACAAGTCCTGTTTACTGTACAAATTTACAAATATATTTTTTTATGAACACGACTCACAAAGCATTACTGGATATGACTCTGCAAATTAAGCTAGTATTTTTTTGTTATTATTTGTTTTCTTTAAGTTTTACATTTAGAGCATGCAAGGGAGTGTGATTGCCTGTTTGGGTCTGTTTACAGCAATATTGATTTGTGTGAGCAGGTATGCTGATATACCTGTAGAAGGACAGAGTGTTAGTAGGCATTACGATATAGATCTTATCAGGACGGGGACATGTACCTGAAAATTGAACTCTTCAGAGGTATTGGCCAAACTTAAGTGAAACCAGGTCAGGTATATACAACCTAGGCATGGTCATAAATCATTTAGCCATACCTTACTTTTTCCATTAGATTGTGGTTTGGTGTGGCTGTTCATTTCAATTTGATCTCATGTTGTGGAGTGGACAGTTAATGATTAGCACGTTTTGGAATGAGTTATTGTTATCATCATCATCATCATCAGTAGTAGTAGTAGTAGTAGTTGTAGTAGTAGTAGTAGTGATCGGGTGGTCAGGCACACTGACTTGGTTGACACATGTCATCGTATTCCAGTTGTGTAGATTGATGCTCATGCTGTAGATCACTGGATTGTCTTATCCAGACTGGATTATTGTAGTGGTAGTAGAAGTAGTAGTTGTAGGTAGTAGTAGTTGTAGGTAGCAGTAAGTAGAAGAAATAGTAGTAGTAGTATACCACAATTGTCAAGGCATCTCTGCCCAAATATGGTATATTTTTCCCCTGACCAGTGGATCTGTATTCTAGTTAACATTCTCAGCTCCTTGGGGAATATACAACCCATCTTGCTTACAGACACTGAAAGTTTTTACATATACCTCACATAGCAAGTGACCTGTGAAGGTCCGGGTTAGAATATTGGCCTTCAGTAACCCGTGCTTGTCGTAAGAGGCGACTAACGGGATCGGGTGGTCAGGCTTGCTGACTTGGTTGACACATGTCATCGGTTCCCAATTGCGCAGGTCGATGCTCATGTTGTTGATCACTGGATTGTCTTATCCAGACTCGATTATTTACAGACCGCCGCCATATAGCTGGAATATTGCTGAGTGCAGCGTAAAACTAAACTCACTCACTTATTCACATAGCAAGTACCCATTCCCTCTCAGGTGGACAGGGTCACATTTTATCTAAGTCACTCGCCCAGAGTGACACCTCCCATTTTGACACTTGTGTCTCAGGTGTCTCAGGTGTGTGAAGGTATTCATGTTTCCAACACCTGGTCATCTTCCAATGTGGGGATTGTACACTTTTCTTTAGATATATTATTATATTATGTATGGGATGAAACCTGTTCTGAAATGTCTAATGATTGCCACTGAGGATAATTAACTTGATTAGTGATTCTATACTTACTCAATATTTGGGTATCTGAGAAAAAAATGTGTTAAATATAATTACACATATACATTTTCTTGATGAATATGCAAAAGGGTGTGTTTTGTGTTACAGTGTGTTCGTTCACTTCAGACTCTTAGAGTATTTATATATATGTATATTTTGAAGCTGAGACCAAAGATATATGTAACTAAGAAATATCCCATCTCCCACAGCCCCATCTTCCCTTAATCACTTCATTCTCTCTATACACAGTAAACTTTCTAAGCTCCACTCACTCCAAACTCCACTCTATACAACGTTCTCCAGACATGCTCTCCACACACCACACCTCATTCACAGGAAATTAAACTGGTGGTTCCCTCATCTGATGTGGTGTATAAAAAAATATTGCTCAAACCCAATTCTTTCACTTAAAAGTAGTTATACAACTTCTAGACTGTTTGATGTAAATAGTGATTAACCAAGCTTTTCATTGTTAGGGTTGCAATTTACTCCTATTCATATCCTACATTGTAATTAGAGAATATTTTAGTAATAAGTCAGTAATCTAATTAATAATCAGCTAACCGTTGTTGATTTAGAATATACTTCTTTGTGCTATACAGTGTTTTAGTAATAAGTCATGATAATCTAATTAATATTCAGCTAACCAGGGTTTATAATATACTTCTTTGTGCTATACAGTGTGCAATATATAAGAAACGTGCCTTGGTCAATATTTATATACTAGTCTACAAGCAGTTATTGGATAAATAACAGTGGAGTAAATCTATAGATTCCAGCAGCAGTATATGTATAACATATATTGAAAGTTACTAGATAGTAAGGTAAGTGTATTTTCATTAACTACCTATACTGTTGAGGTTAAATGCATTGTATCAGGTTTTTATGATCCACAGTGTTTAATATCGTGACATGGTGACTCGTTGTCATGATGCATTCTGGGTATGTGCATACATATTGTATATGTTGAAAGGTGTGGAGTGTATAGCGCAAGACTCAGCTGAAACAGAATAAAGGCCTTTGTGTAACTTTATCGTACCTTGACTTGGTAAATATATCATTTGGACATGTGTGTTAAACAACATTAATACATGAGGTAGATAGGTTCATAATGCACAGGAACTTATGCTAGATGAACAAGAGAAGGAAATACTGTTTCAGCTTCAAAATGGGAATACAATACCAGAAAGATTTTTCTAAAATTGTGATCCCACTGTGATATTGCTGGAATATTGCTAAAAGGAGTGTAAAACTGAACTCACTCACTCACTCACTCACTCACTCACTTAAATTTTGAACTAATCTCAGTATCTATTAATTTTCAGATTTGTAAAATATTCATTCTAAAACTTAAATGAAGATGTTGCAAGTTTGTTTCAAATTTAATGTTTGAAAAAGGATTTATGTAGGAGTTTTGAAATGGAATCATTAATATTCTTTGTGTTCACTAAATCAGGTATACAGAACATATACAATGGATGGAATGTTAAATACTTCAGTTGAACTGTAAATAATATTCATATAAACCTGGCCTCAGTGTGCACTTTGTTAACAATTACTCATGCTGAAATGATTAACTGCATAGACACCTGGGATGTTCAGAGATCAGTGAAATGTTAAAGTGTGTTGAAGTTAAATTCTTTTGTTGAGAACTTTGTATATGTAACAGAACTATACATGTATTCAAGTTTTCAAATTCTCGTGTACTATATTTAGATGTGTTTCTTGGCTTCTCAATCATATTCTATTATAACATTTTGTTTTGAAATGAAAAATGCACTCTCTGCAAATGTGAAGGTTACAATAAAGAACTGACACATTAGTCTAGTGGTTACTGTGTTCAAAGTCTGTGTTCGGTTCTGTTCTTCTGCAAGAGGGCCGGTGGGGTAGCCTAGTGGTTAAAGCGTTTGCTCATCACGCCGAAGGCCCGGGTTCGATTCCCCACATGGGCACAATGTGTTAAGCCCATTTCTGGTGTCCCCCGCCGTGATATTGCTGGAATATTGCTAAAAGCGGCGTAAAACTAAACTCAGTCAGTCTTCTGCAAGATATTGTGTTGAGACTTAAAAAATTACTTTCAAAGGTCATACCTTTGTGATGACACTTTTATTCTTGATCAACACAAAGTTTGAAAACATCTTTTGAATATATATTTTTTGTCACAGTCAATTGATGTCCTGGAATATCAAGTATGAAACCCATTATTTCTGGCAACTGAGTTTGCCATTCATTCATACTAAGTTCTTCTTTGTCAGTTGGGGCGGTGGGGTAGCCTAGTGGTTAAAGCGTTGGCTCGTCACGCCGAAGACCCGGGTTCGAATCCCCACATGGGTGCAATGTGTGAAGCCCATTTCTGGTGTCCCCCGCCGTGATGTTGCTGGAATATTGCTAAAAGCGGCGTAAAACCAAACTCAGTCAGTCAGTCTTTGTCAGTTACTTATCATAGTCATGGGTTGTAAGGTCAGGGTAGTGCATTGGTCAGTGTGTTTTCTATTTAAGGCTCTAGGGTTTAGTTCCCTGACAACACAGTTCAAGTGAGAGGGACATGAAACCCTTCTCACCACCTGCAAAGCCCTCTGTTAATCCAGGTAATATGAACGATCTCATGGAACTGTTAAACAGCAAGTCAAACAACTTGAGCTGATTACATTCAAGGGAGGCTACTTTTCTCTCCTAGCTCATCAGTAGGACCTATGTTATAAACCCTTGTAATGCACTATGTTGTAGTGATGCAAGGGGATATGTACTGTTACATAACAGCTACTTTCTGATAGAGTACAAGCCTGGCACATTGACAGAATCTCTTCATATACCAGTGTCATGATGGGCTCTCATTGGATATCACTTGTCATTGGATACATACAGTATTCGCTTGTCAGTGCATACATACGGTATACACTTGTCATTGTTTACTTCCTGTTTGCCTGTCAGTGACACTAAGTAGGATGTATGTGTTTTGTCATATCACTGAATGTAATAAAAAGCTACAGAACAAGATAGCAATATTGCATGGATAATACATGGAGTTGAACATGATCATGAAATATTACATATATACACTATTGATGTGAAGTAGGAGATATATACTGTATGCTTAGTCTCAGGATTAGTTACTATGTGATTACCTGTTAAGTGTCACAATTTGAAAACTCAACTATTTTCAATCAGATTTGAAATTTCAAGCAGCATTTATGATCAAGACATGAAAAGTGTTTCCTTGATTAGCATGCATTATTTGTAAAAGTCCTTTCTTTGACCATTTGTTGTAAACTACTACCCACCTATTTGCACCAAAATATTTCTGAAGAGAGAGAGAAGAAAAAAGCACATGAGCTGTTCTATCAGTAATCTTTAATAATAAGTTCACCAGGTTCAACTTCAATGAACAAAATATGTAATATTTGATTTTCATGAAAAGGGAATGCTAAATCGCTAAATTATTTCGGCATGTTGAATATTGCTAGTTCAATACAATTATAATGAACACAATAGCAATGAACTGCAGTTGTCAGTCGCCCAAAATCCAGTTCATAAACTAATATTCAATTATATCTTACAAAAAAAAACTTGTAAAAGGTTTTCTGATTATTCCATCATATTAAACAGAGATCTTTTAAAACTTCAATTTATGTCTCTTAAGAATAAAGATGTTCTTTTGCGAATAACCATAAGTTAAGGCCTGTGGCAGCAAGCCCCTCCACTTCTTGGAAAGCACCTGACCTTTTTATATGCAAGCTATTCAGGGCTTTAAAACAAAGATTTTCCTATTTCCCAGGTCAGCCCAACATCATGTAACCTGATTCATCAAAGGAACTTTCTAAAGGTTGGACTTTGATGGATAATATAAACAAAATTCTAAATTATTCATCAGAATAATGCTGTTGATTTGGTGGGCTTAGGTAGCATTGTTGGCCCAGTAGGTACAGCTATTTGTGGAGCTAATCCTTGTTTATGCTCTGTATTACATCCTAATGTTAACGATTAGGTTATTCCACTTCCAAGGCAGGATCAGTCCATTGGTCGGTTGGGGGTGCTGCTTTGAGGGTTATGGAACAATTCCAAACTTTGGATGTAATTATGTTTTGGCAACCTGTCAATGTAGTCTCAGCTACAACCAAAGCAAGCATTCTTTTTCAATCAGTGATTTCTGGTGGTAATAAAACCATTCCTTCCGTACCTCTCATCCTACCATCATTGAACCAGGGACATGAGGTAAAACTAGTTGGGAAAAGGAAGGATAACCTCAGATGTGGTCCAGTAATATGGGTCACTTGTATTTACAATCTACCACAACCTGTTCCCCTCCCATCTAATATGGTACGATCCACAAGGAGACAGAGAGCAGACGCAGTTTGGTCCAGCGACAGTTGTCGTCTGCAACTTGCCACAAGAGATATTTTTGGGTGACATTTTGTTGCAAAGCTTTTACAAGAATATTTTTGTGAAAATTACAAGAAAAGTTCACCAGGAATTTCACAGGAAAGATGCAGCGTTGATAAAAAAACCGTTGGATGAAGTTGTAAGGCAGTGGTTGTCATTGCTGAAGAGCATCAGATTTTTTTGTTGTGTCAAGTAACAGGTACCATGGCTGCCATACTTTCTCAGAAAGCAGAATCATCGATGGAGGAATTGTGCTGTTTCTAAATTGAACAGTTTGTTTTATCTGGTGATACCAATCTTCCTGGAGGAATATTTGATATTAATTGGTTTTTTTCTCATTTTAACTTTGAACTATGTCAACATCACGTTATTCATCATCCTTTCGCCACAGACATTCATGGTGTTTACCATATTCATCTTCAATAGATTATAATCGGCTGGATTATAACAGATTCATGCTTGATGGTAAGTGTAGTTTTCTTTTTGTTACATTCATTTTGGTCATGTTTTTATTATTTATACTGTGGGATTCCGGGTTTACAGTTGTATGTAGTATCTGTGTGGGTTGGGTGGTCAAATCTAGTGATTTTGTTCATAGCGTGTCATCATACGCTGAGGGGGCGGTGGGGTAGCCTTGTGGTTAAAGCGTTTGTTCGTCACACTGAAGACCCAGGTTCGGTTCCCCACATGGGTACAATATGTGAAGCCCATTTCTGGTGTCCCCCGGCGTGATATAGCTGGAATATTGCTAAAAGCGGCGTAAAACTAAATTCACTCACTCACTGATGGCTGAGGAAGTTGTCTATAATATCAATCGCTGGTTTCTGAAATAAATTTAGGTTGCCTTGCCACAGTTGGAATATTGCAGACTGGTATGAAATATCAAACATCATTTTCTATTTATCAGTTTAAAAATTCATATATTTCTCCAGGTGATAGGGCTACTTGTATAACTATTCATGAGACGATATTATATGTGTGTATGTGACTTATGAGTAGATGATGAATGTAATATGTGAATAGATGATGTATGTAATATGTGAATAGATGATGTATGTAATATGTGAATAGATGATGTATGTAATATGTGAGTAGATGATGTATGTAATATGTGAGTAGATGATGTATGTGAGGTATGAGTAGATAATGTAAGGTATGAGTAGATTATAAAACATGAGTAGATGATGTATGTAATATGTGAGTAGATGATGTATGTAACATGTGAATAGATGATACATGTGAGGTATGAGTAGATAATGTAAGGTATGAGTAGATTATAAAACATGAGTAGATGATGTATGTAATATGTGAATAAATGATGTATGTAATATGTGAGATGATGTATGTAATATGTGAATAGATGATGTATGTAATATGTGAATAGATGATGTATGTAATATGTGAATAGATGGTACATGGGAGGTATGAGTAGATAATGTAAGGTATGAGTAGATTATGAAACATGAGTAGATGATGTATGTAATATGTGAATAGATGATGTATATGTGAATAGATGATGTATATAATATGTGAATAGATGATGTATGTAATATGTGAATAGATGGTACATGTGAGGTCTGAGTAGATAATGTAAGGTATGAGTAGATTATGAAACATGAGTAGATGATGTATGTAATATGAGAAGGTAATGTACATAAAGTATAAGTAGATAATATATGTAATGAATCAGTAGATAATGTATGTAAGGTCCAAGTAGATGAATGAGTTGAGATTGTAATATATGAGTAGGTAATAGAGTATGCCATGAATGTGATACAAGGTTGAAATACAAGGTTTCAGTTTCTAAACTAGTGCTAATGTTGGACAATATGTTGTATGCAGTGATATCAAAATGAAAACCATATATTTCCAGACAAGATTTACATCCTTCGTACAGTGAAGTTTCTATTTCCATAATTATGTGATACGCCTTCATGTCACTGATCTAAATTACTTAACTCTCCATAAATGCCCTGTTCTAAATGTTAAAGCCCTCTTTCAAATTATGATGAAAATAGATATCATTGCAAAGCCATTCGCTGGTTGAAAATTGTCCAATTTTCTGGAGTAAACAGAGAGCTAAACTGGAAAAAATATTTTGGAGATTCTCTTTGAATTGAGTAATCAACAGGTAGCGAGGAAGGCAGTAGCGTCTATTTGTGTGTGGAATGCCATCAGCTATTTATGTGAAGCATGTGAGTGGAAACAGTCTTCCACTGTCTCACTGATGCTGGAGTGCCATTCTCTATGGTCTGTATACAAAGGGGCTTCTCTTCCTGGGAAATCTTCACAAATGCAGATGATATTTTATCTTAAATTGCTAATTGCATTTGGCACATAGCAGTGCTGTTGGATGTGTCTGGGACATGTGAAAGCATCCTTGTCTGTGCTTTTTTATGACTTGTGTTGTTTTTAAAAATTTAATTAATACGGTTGAATTGACCAGTATTTTGAGCGCAACAGAAAAAATGTTGATCTTAATTTTACTCCTTCAGACTTCATACAGCTATAATTTTGTTTGTTCTTACTGTAATTACAAAGAAATTTTGGATTTATTATTTAATACATCTCTGGCAATGAAACATCAATTTTACAGTTTATCCATATTTTGTTTTCGTAATGGCTTTTGAAATGCAGTCATCAATACTGATGACCAATCATTTTATTGCTGAAGCATAATATCAAGCTGTGTACAAATTGCTGTTATTTAGACCATGTGTTCTCTTAGTAAAAGACCTTGAGTTATATTTAATGGTCATTATTTGCTTATTTTTATACCATGACATTTTCACATGTTATTAGCCAATTGTTTCACATAGTTCACCTTACATCCACATTTACCCATGGAATACACGCTATATATTGCTGGGCAATCATTCTTGACCTTTACCTTCTGGATTGTATACATTTATACAAGAGAGAGGAATCACAGAGGGTATCATTTATCAGGGTGTGGGTTGTGGAAATGTAACACTGGATCCTTTTACTTATTAGCCAGATTACCTTTGCTGTTTGTTTGCACAATTACCAGGGGAGGTAATCCTTGAAGCACCCCATATGGCCCTTCTCCTGAATCACGTGATACCCCTCTCGAATTACATACAGCTGACATTTCAGATGTAGATTTGTCAAAGCTAAATGTACAGATAGCACATTATAATGTTGGTACATCCGAACACCACTTATATAAAACTAGATTTCATATATAGTGTGTTTATTATATTAAAACCAATCTGAAATGGGCAAGTCTCAAAATCACTGCATGTTAGTGCTTACATTATTCACCTCTGGTTTGTTGTTGAGTGTCAGATATGATCGCATACTGCAGTTACACATGTTAGCATGTCACGAGTGCAAAACTCACTTCACTCACTCACTCAGGGCGGTGGGGTAGCCTAGTGGTTAAAGTGTTCGATCATCATGCTGAAGACCCTGTTTTGATTCCCCACATGGGCACAATATGTGAAGCCCTTTCCTGGTGTCTCCTGTCGTGATATTTGCTGAATGTTTCTAAAAGCGGAGTAAACCTAAACTCACTCACTCACTCGCTTACTTATTAGAAAGCAACATACTGTTTCAAATGTTTAATATGCTAACCCACTACATTAATGTTTTGGGATCAAATGTCATTGGTAATACATTTGTCGTAGTGTATTATATTGATGCTCAAGAGTTATAATGAGGACAGTTTTATACCCTGAAATGTGTTATATTGAGGGTTCTCTAGCATTACACAAACCATCACAAACTATGTATGAGCATTTGTAGTCATATCGTGGTGTTTCCTTTGAACTTTGGATGGGATGATAATACTTTGTTCTTTGACCCTGCAGCAGTTGGGAAATGTCAGTGGAAACAGTTCCTGGTAATTTTTTGCACCAGTTTGCTTTGTTGGCTGCCTGCCTGCTTCCTAAGCTGGTAATTAGTTGTATGCCAAACAGTCATAGGGGCAGTAGTATGTACTTTGTCGGTGCCAAGAATAGGAGTTTATTCATGTTAAGTTGCTTAGAGTCTGTAACGTACTTGAGGTAACTTGTTATATGCATAAAACAATAAGACAGGTTGGACAATGGTAGGACATAATGTCAGAACACATCT
Source organism: Haliotis rubra (assembly GCF_003918875.1). Lineage (NCBI taxonomy): Eukaryota > Metazoa > Mollusca > Gastropoda > Lepetellida > Haliotidae > Haliotis > Haliotis rubra. The sequence continues at coordinate 7,278,387 of NW_025764891.1, read as the reverse complement.
GAGTAAATAAATCTTCTTGAACTCTGGACAGCTTGATTCATTAGTAGAGTCCCTACATTTCATTGAATTTCCACGTATACCATAAAATGCTACCAGAAGTATTTCCAACTAACTCCTCCCTCCTCTGCCTGACTGGTGTCAGGTGTATACAGGTAAACAAGGCTTTGATCTTGTTAATGAGATTATACTTGTGTTTGGGTCAGCAGGTGATTAAAGGATCACTTAACTTAGAGCTCCTGTTAAACTGGAAATTCTATTCCATGGATTGGCAACCACTGAGACACATGAGTGGGGTTGTGTAATAAATTCCCAAGCAGTACGACTGCAACTCTTGATTAATTTGTTTTCAGGGAAATAGCCTTTTAGAATTTTTAATTTTTGTTAAAATTTAATCAAAACTACTCAGTTTTTTCATTCAAGTTGTAATTATTCGTGAATAAGCCAGAAATGTTTTTTAGAGGAATATGTTGAATGTTGATTATTTTTTGTATGATATGTATTTTAGTTTTACATGACACAGAATAATAGGATGTCTAAAGAAAATAATTGGATTTGTCACATTGATTAAAATACTACTGTCTTAAAGTTCAGTTTTAATTAGTAATTTATTAGGATGCAAACTGTAATCTCTGTTATTTTTAATAAGGTAATACAAGGAGACAGACTATTACTTTAAAGTGGAAATTTAAAGAATTTTGTAACAGAGCTAGGATGAACTTGTATCCCTGACATAAGCTAGCAGAACTTGTTACACCTTACCACGGAATTTGTTTGGAAGAGACGCAAACTGGTTTTGTTGCAAATGTATAAATTCTGTGACATGTACCCATCACCATCATGTTTGATGTCTTGTGCTGCGTGATATGAAGTGATTCCACTACATGGTGTTTGAAGAATAGAAATACATGATAACTCGTACAATTGTGTATGAAATTGATTTACTCATATGTGATGGTCTTTGTCTATTTCCCTAACCTTCTGGGGTGCGGGGGTAGCCTAGTGGTTAAAGCATTCACTCGTCACGCCGAAGACCCAGGTTCGATTCAACACATGCGTACAATGTGTGAAGCCCATTTCTGGTGTCCCCTGCCATGATATTGCTGAAATATTGCTAAAAGTGGTGTCATGCTTGTCGTAAGAGGCGACTAACGGGATCGGGTGGTCAGGCTCGCTGACTGGGTTGACACATGTCATCGTATCCCAATTGCGTAGATCGATGTTCATGCTGTTGATCCCTGGATTGTTTGGTCCAGACTCGATTATTTACAGACCACCGCCATAAAGCTTGAATATTGCTGAGTGTGGCGTAAAACTAAACTCACTAACTAAAAGTGGCGTAAAACTATACTCACTCACTTACTCCTAAAACCTTCTGATATAAGCTTTGTAAGTATAAACAATATGATTAAGGGGCAGTGAGGTTGGCCTATGGTTGAAGCTTCAACTTGTACTTCAGTCGTAGGTTTTATTCCCAACATTGTATAATGCGTACCACCTTTTGTATTTTGCCTGGAATATTGCTAAAAAAGAATAAGACCATACTCAATGTCAGTTTCATTTAAAAAATAATACCTACCTCGTGGCTATATTCTTGTCATATTTCAAGGGTCAAAGAAAATGCATCATCACCCCAACTAATTACCAGTAACGAGTAAACAAGCATTGATGACATCCTCCAACAGGTTAGAAATGTCAGAGGTGACCAACACCTGAGAAGATTGTCACAAATGCTGGTATGCCTACCCTGCAATGTGTCTGGGAGGACTCTGGCAAGGTGTTACCTGCGACACTTCGTACCTGCAAAACTCTAACAGTCAACATGTCCCTACAGGTGACCCATCACATGACCTGGTCACAAGTCCCACCTCAAATCTCTCTCTTTCTGGGCTGTTTGAAGAGAATTGTATTGGAGGAGACTATTTACCATTGAAAAACATTTAGTTTTAATATTTTCTTGTGAAACATAAAAAGAGTAATAATATAAAAAGTAAATTATGTTTTGTTTGAAACAGCAACACTCCACCAAAATTATTTTAATTTGTACTTGGGTAAAATATGCTGAGGGAGGGAAATTAAGGAACAGCAACAATCAAAAGGTTTGCTGCTGTTTTCTGTTTAGAAGCTTGATTATTTTCAAGGTGTGGTGAGGTAGCCTAATGGTTACAGTGTCCACTCGTTATCCTGAAGACGGCATCGGGTGGACTTGGTTGATACATGTCATCGGTTCCCAATTGTGCAGGTTGATGCTCATGCTGTTGATCACTGGATTGTCTGGTCCATTTACAGACCGCTGCCATATAGCTGGAATATTGCTGAGTGCGGCGTAAAACTAAACTCACTCACTCACTCACTCACTCACTCACCCATCCTGAAGATCAGGGTTCTATTCCCCACATGGGTACAAGGAAACCCATTTGTGGTGGTTCCCACCGCGATATTGCTGGAATATTGCTAAAAGTGGCGCAAAACCATGCTCATTCACTTACTCATATCATTCAAATGGGAATCTGTTTCTATTAGTCCTTACATCCTCCTGTCTGAGTGTTATACATGTTAAAACTACAGCATCACCAGATATCTCAGTGAGCTAGCTAGCTAGCATGATGAAGCAGGGATTAGTTCGGACAAATGCAAGCTGACAGCCACACACATATGCATGCACGTTGCTATAAAAGTGCAATAATTTTGAAGATGATGTTAAACCCCATATCACCTAACTCACATCTTTGCAAGCCAGGTGGAATATGATTTCAAATGTACACTTCCTTTTATGTTTGTTTCCCAATTTAATGATATCAGTATGTATGTATTAGATGGCCTACAGGTTAATTGGTATCATTTTCAAGCATTGAAAGTTTTTATTGGGTTGCTCATGATAAGCAGTAGAGCGGTAGACATATATACGAAGGAAAATCTGCCCATTGTTAATACAGACATGAGACAGACACTCGGCACGTAGGACTGTTTGCTCTGTCTGTATTTCATTGCATCTTGGTGTATAAGTAAATAGTTCACTCTTTTCTGGACATTACCATTGTGTTATTCTCTGGTTGATGAATATTAACTTGTATTAAGAATACACATGAAAGGAGATTCTTAGCTTGTACATAGAGAATTTATTTAAGGTTTAAGATATTGAAAAGTGTAAACAGTGTTAGTTGGATTAAAGTGTACAAAGGTAATGAACTCATTGGTTATTATTTCATTTAAGAACAAGTGACTGAAGTGGAATACTTTGTGGATATAAATTCTAACACTACATTTTAAAAATGTAGTTCCAGTAAATATCAAAAGTCCCATAGTTTAGACTACATACAGGGCTGGCACAATTACTGCTTTTTCAAATGGGCATCATGAGGTTCCTTTAACACTATCAGTGTCTGAATAAAGTCTAGTCTGTCATACAGACCCTGAAGCAAATATATCTAAGAAAGCCCATGCAAGTCTAGAAAATGAAGAAAGTCTCGGCTCATTTTCATTATATTTTTTATTTTAATTATGAGCTTTTTTTCTGTGAAATATTTTCATTTCAGAGACTAGTTGTTAGTCTAAATAAAGTCATGAAGATCTGTATTTGAGGTTAGATAAGGCCTGCAGTTACCTATGCTTGTCGTATAGTGGGGGAAGGGGGGGTTAATGGATCAGGTGGTCAGACTCAAGACTGGGCTGACAATCTGTCAACTTGCCATGATAGCATGGGAGATTGACAAACAACCTCCAGATTGTGGTGTGAACACTCACTTATTAACAGGCTAGGGGGATGTATCTGGTTTATTGCTCACTGGCATAAAACAACAGTAACATCCTCAGATGTTCATGTGTAAACAGGGGCGGTTGGGTAGCCTAGTGGTTAAAGCATTCGGTCCTCGCCGAAGACCTGGGTTCAATTCCATATGGGTACAATGTGTGGAGCCCTTTTCTGGTGTCCCCTGCTGTGATATTGCTGGAATATTGCTAAAAGCGCTGTAAAACTAAACTCACTCACTCATTCACTCAAATGCCAATAGCTACATTGAAATTAACATAAGTACACAAGTCTTGGACAAGTAGTTACAGACTCCAACTGTAACTGATGTTTTTGCAGACTAGTTGAAATTAGAATTAATTTCTAACTCTTCTCCACGATAAGGTATGCATGTTTTCATATCCAATATATTTATGAAATGTCTCATTAAATGATGGTGTTTGTTTCCCTGAAAGAAATTTTTAATGTAACAGTGTACAGGATGTTGCTTTGTTTCACCTCATGAGAAATCTTTTTGGGTTAATATGTACCATTTGTGTCAAAAACACTTTCTTATCTTGCCTTATCCTGTGGAATCCTTTTCTTCACATACTTCACTGTTTAGTTTGAAGGCAGCGTAGCAAACCACCCAGCCTGTTGCAAGGTAGCCTTGCTCCAAGGCTGTAGTAAAATTATCCTTGAAAAAGTCAAGTCCAGATAAGCGGACCAAGGACCCTAGTCAGTTATTTATATTTTTTAAGAAATTATTTAAACTGTTAATCATTACCTTAGAGACTTGTGCAAGTCTAGTTGCTAGGCTTCAACGAAGGTAAAAGGTACACACAGATGTTTAAACCCAAGTGTGCACTGAAAAATACTTTGAGGTTAGGCTGGTTGAAGCTTCCTATTAATTTCATTCCCTTGTCATGGTCTTGACAGTGCAATATCACCACAAAACTTAAAGGGAGGGGGTCAGGAGGACGATAGAATTGTAGGAATGTCTTCTCTGCTGACAGTCGACAGAGTGGATTATCATTAGCTTCAACCCATGCTGTAACCTTTTGCGGAACACCGAACTTGAAAGACGTGAACCTACTGACACTTTAGATTTATCTCGTCCTTCTCAGTGGATTTGAATAGGCAGCGTTGATTAGGGTCCTGTTGAGTATATTGTGTAGGTAAATACTACGTTAGCTGAAAGGTTCTATATGGGTCAAACGTGTCATTATGGTTCAGTTGTAACATTTGTGTTACTGAAGACGATTCAATTTACTTTGAGGTCTTTTGGAAAAATAACATTCACACAGTAGGTATAAGTAGATGCTTGGTTTATTAATAGGTTCCTATTGATCCAGGGAAGACTTGTTGTGGATATCTTTTTCATTAAGTATTTGTGAGTCCTCCATGGTCTTATTTTGCGGTTATTGACGGGTAGTAGCCTTCCTCCAAGGCTGTACTGAATGCTAAGTCCTCTGATGTATAGTAATTCTGTCCTTCAAAGAGGCAACTCTAGATAAGTGGACAGTGCAAGGTCGACAGTTTGTTATTTATATTCTTTTAGAAATTTTCATTTAAACTATTCATTATTACCTTAGAGACTTGTACAAGTCTAGGAGGGTAGGGGCACAGGTGGCCCAGCCGTCGAAGGTGCTGCAGTTTGCTGTGCAGAGTTGCATCCCTTTCTGTGAAGGGTTGGATTCCTGAATGGCCCTGATGAGTGTTTTTTGGTTTGTGAGTACCATACCCGTGCTAGTGACTTCAAAGTGTTCGCTCGTCACGCCGAAGACCCAGGTCTGATTCCCAACATGGGTACAATGTGTGAAGCCCATTTCTGGTGTCCCCCGCCGTGATATTGCTTGAATATTGCTAAAAGCGGCGTAAAACCATACTCACTCACTAGTGACCTTCATCAAAGTGGTAAATGTATGAGACCTGCCTCACAAGGAATGGGAGTTACGATCACCTTAGTGCTAATTTATTGTTATAAAAAACAGCCTGAACTTAAAGGAATTGAGGGTTCCTTCATACTCAAGGGATCTGTTATGGAATTATATATGTTCAACTTTATAATTCACTCTATTCAGGGTAGGACATTTTAGTTTAGTATGGAAGTTAATCAGAGGACAATGTGATAAAAGTATTTCCGATCTTTATTTGGTGGCTTGGTAGCCAAGTAGTTCAGGGATTCACTCATGGTCTAGGTTTGATTCTACAGTCAGGTGCAATGATGAAATCTCAATTCTGGTGTCCCCAACTGTGATTTTGCTTCAAGATATGATTTCCACATACAAGTGTATTTTTCTTCAAATCGATCAAATGTCATTTATAACTTTGGTCTTCTTTCAGTATCCTACATATTCTAATTAAACTTTGTTTTCAAACCTGTTTGCAAACACATGGATCAGAAGGGTCCTTTGTCTGGCTCTTTAGGAGTCTGTACTTCATACATTTGTTAACCCACATGATGAGGGCCATGGTAGGAAGAAAGCTACTAAACTCAACAGAAAACAGCTTTGACATGACACAAACAACTGTTTTCATGTTGACGTTTACGGTTTACGTTGTAACAGTCCCATGGTCTGATTGTTTTGTTATTACTTTCCCCGACTTCTGTTATCTCGCCTTGTGAAGAATGTTGTCCCATAACACACTGCCCCCATAGTTTCCTGTCGGACCCTTGAAACATCTCGTCTCGTCTTTGATGAAGCTGCAGGGGGTAGAACACTGAGAATAAATGTACAGCATTATTATAAAGGAATCAAATACCTGATGGACGGGATATAAATAGGATGTATACTACTTTGGCACAAGAGTGGAAGAGTCATCCATGGCGTGGAATTAACTTGCAAATTTTTCTTTTAGGGATACCAATTATGGATGTGAATTCTGTCTTGTCTTACCCTTGCTAGACTAATGCTTAGTCTCTGAATATATATAATTTTGATCGTAACAAGCAAGCCCATTTAAATTGAAAAGGAACCCAGGGAGATTCCTGAACCTGTGAAAATCTAGACTTGCTTTATTTAGGGCTTTAGCACTGCAGATAGGGCTTGGCAGTAGGGAAAATAATGTGGTTCAGGAACTGTGAGACAGACTATACCCTTGCATGTGGGCTTTACTAAAGTGTTAGACAATCCAGTGATTGACCTCATGATTTGGTTATGGTGACATGTGTCAACTAAGTCAGTGAGCCTTACCACCTGCTCCCATAAGTTTCCTCTTTCGACAAGCATGGGTTGCTGAAGACCAGTTCTAATGCAGTGATACACAATGATACAAGTATTGGCGTTGATGAAGTATTATTAGTGCAATAATCTTAAATGTGATGTTACACATGGACCACAGATATCAACATAAAAGTTTATTGTTTATCTCTTCTTCGTAGTTTCTCTCCTTTATGGTCACATGACTCCCCTTTTAGACCTATATCCAATGAAACACGTCTCTCAACTGTGTGCTCTACAACAGATGTTGACCATATTCACTGGGAGTTGATATATGAGACCATTCATTATTCCCCATTGAATATGGCTTGATATATCCTCTACCATTACTGGGTCAACCAGTGATTTTATGGCCGTGACCTGCTTCCAGTGCTCTATTTTATATTATATACCAGGGTTTTATGAAAGTCTGTCAAAGGCTTTGGATGCTTTGTGAATGGTAACTGGTGGATGGGTTTATAAATTGTACAGAGGGTTTTTCTGAAGATGTGTCACAAACTGCTGTCACATGACAGTCTTTGACAGAATCTTGTCTTTAGAGTCCATGTAAGTCAGTGACTTTGTATTTGATGAATGAGATGATATAGTCAATATATTAATGGGATTAAACATAAATATTCTGTCATGACCATTGAATCTTATTAATAAACAGAATGTTTTTTGACTACTTGAGAGAAACACTTCTTGAATCAGAGTTCTTCACCCTTTAAGGAGCAAGGATGGCAAAGGGCTGCAATTTTCTTTGAAGAATCATGTCCCTTGGAGATACCTGTGGGTTCAAATGAAGGTTTGCTGTGATTGTTTTCAGGTTTGTCAGCACCATATCCCCATGGTAACGGATTCCACCAAATGGTAAACATATCTGACCTGCATTCCTCTAACATTAAGCTCACATGCTTTGATGAAACTAAAATGTTTTTCAAAACTGTTTTAAACCATACTTTCTCACTCTCACTATTAAAAGTCATCTCTAAATAAGTTTCACCTTAGTAGTACAGGTTTTTAAAGACAAATCTTCAGAAAACTGTTCATCAAACCAGCTCAGCAGAATAACTTACACCAGAATCAATTAGTTGTTTCAAACACTGCTGTTATGATTTTTATACATGTATTGCCTAGATGTTAATCACATGAAACTTGAATGTACCTTTCTTCTCTGGTATTTGTTTTTGAAGTGTTGTCATGGAACCTTTAAGTCCGACTTCATCATATATTTCATAATGATTAGATTTAAAGATGGCTATGTTAGTAAATTTTTAAGCAGACATATAAACAACTTAAAATGTCTGCTGCGTAATTTGTTCTTTAATATCAAAACCATGCTTAATAGACTGCAGCAAACAGACATTTGCCGTTAATGGTGTAAGTGAAAATCAAGGTTTACTGGAAAACTCTTACAAGAAAAGTCCAGTGCTTTTCAGTCTGTCTCTCAACTGCAGGCAGGTATAAGTATATGTACACACACACAGGGTAACTATCTGCTCTCTTGACCATGAATGGGGGGGGGGTACACTGTATGGAGAGCTTAACTCCTCAGGCGGGAGCAACTCCTCAAGTACCTATCTCCCCCTAGTAGTAGACCCTAACCAAAACTTTTTATTTACACTTCTTCAATGAGACTTGGGTGGGTCTATTTTTTTCAAGGGGTCAGTGTATACAGGTGGTGGATATTGGGACGAGGTGTGTGTTACGAGAGATATTCACACATGCCTAACTATCAGTATATAGTATCAAGCTGTTGTATTTCAGTCCACAATTAACAAGCTCACGTAACATGGTGACATATTGCAGGAATAAGAGGTCTTCTTTGTGGTTGGAATAGGTTTTGTGAAGGAAATCTTGCAGCAGCTCATGAATGACCACAAGCTCTTCAAGTGCCCAGGAGGGTTTACCTGGACTGTTACACCTGTTTGTTTTTCACCTGTTCATTGATGAGATTGCATACCTGTAATTGACCTAATGGGGGAAGTGAACGAGGAAATGTATCAGACCAAGTACGTGTTACATTATTTGGATTTACTGGTTCGGTCAAATGGCATACGCGTGCCTCTTCGTGAACGGAAGGAATATTACACTGTGAGCGTGGGTAAGTCATAAGGTCCTACTTCATTAACACCCCGAGTAGTTGATATCATATCTAGGTGTGTATTGTTATAAATCTGATTGGTTGGCACATGATTATAGTTTACATAAGTCGCAATAAACAAGTTAGAATGTTGTTGTTTCAGGGATTATTCATCTAATGAAATTGCACATATTGCTTTTGTGATTTCCATGTTTGTAGTTTACACATATACAGAAAAATTGTTCAGACAGCACACAATTTCATAAAAGAAAATACCCAAATATTCATTATCTCTATCAAAAACATTTATCCGTTTATATGAAAATGCCTGCTTGTTATTATGAAGTTAAAGCTTTATTTGTAAAACTGTTTTATGACAGCAAGTTCCTTATTGGACTGATAAGACTTTTTTTATATCAAGAAATATGGAAATAAATAGAGCAACATTATAATGTTTGGAAAATCTCCATGCAAAACTTCCAAGGTGACAATAAATGTCAATTAGATGATCGTTTGCTTCTAACAATGCCCACTTTGTACAGCCTGTTGATGTATTCAGGGCTGAATACAAGCCTTCTTCAACACACCCTGTTATAAGAAGAAAAGAATGTAACACTATTCACTGGTATCTACTGAAGCATGGGGTAGTCTTCTGGGGATCAGTGCTTCCTATTCTGTCTAATTATATGGAATTATACCATTTGTGCTGCTCACAGATACTCAAAGACAGATTTAGGTTGACAATGAGGGTCATTTGAATAGAATGTAAGGTATTCTGGAAAGAAATGTGCAATGGATGCATACTGCCTAAATTTGGGGGATCTGTTTTCTTAAAGATTAGGACTCTGCCTTTGCATCTTGGGGTAGACTAACAAATAGTCTCTGAAATGAACATATTTTACTGAAAAAAGTTCATAGTAAAAAAAATATAATATAATGAAAAGGAGCCCTGAGACTTTCTTCATTTTCAGACTAGACTTTTCACACTTGCCACATTTTCTAGACTTGCATGGGCTTTCTTGGATATATTTGCTTCAGGGTCTGTACGACTGTATTAGGGGATGAAACTGTATTAACTATTTTGTGTGTTTTTCTTGTTATTGAGCTTGTGAAAGAACTAAATGTTAGTTTGATGGAGCTGAATGCAGCAATTCTTTGCTAGTTTCACAGTTCTGTGTGAATGAAATGACACAGACCTTTAAGAGTTGGTTAGTTGCAGTGTAGTTTACTCAACAAGCCAAAAACATGAACTGTTTTCGAGTCATTTCAGTGTGAACATGTTTGAGTTACCATTTTGTTATGGATATTATTGTTCATTTTACAATTAAGTTCAAAATATTATTTGTGATATTACATTTTATGTTAAAGGTGTGGATTGTTGAAGATAACTACATATCATCTTTACTGGTATTAAGGATTGATTGTGATGGTTTCACTTTCAAAATTTTACTACTGGCATATTATTTTCATTCTTGAAATGTGGGGGCGATGGGATAGCCCAGTGGTTAAAGTGTTCACTTTTGCCACGCCAAAAGCCTGGGTTTGATTCCCTACATGGGTACAATGTGTGAAGCCCATTTCTGGTGTACCCTGCCATGATATTGCTAGAATATTGCTAAAAGCGATGTAAAGATAAACTCATTCACTCACTCACTCACTCTTAAAGATTATGGTTCTGCCTTTGGCAACTTTCATTATGAATAGACTTTACTCATTGTTAAATATACTCACAAAATGTCATTAATGTAATAAGAGTTTTAAAGATTCTATTGTTAAATATAGCCCTTGAATGTGATAACAAGTGCAGTAAGTATTGCTTCTGAATTTCTAATTATATCATTTCTTACATATTGCATCAGAAGGTTACAGTACAGCAATAGAGACATAACAACTGGCTACAGGAAGTGTCATCACTCAGAGAGCCCCTTTAAGACATGTTGCATACAAGAAGAAAGAGCACTGACTTTTTCCTTAAAAATAAGGACATTTCACATACTGATATTTCCCGGACGAGTTGACAGTATTGTTAAACAGCATGTACTTAATGCATGCACTCCACAGTGTATTTGCTGTACGTGTGAGATATGAAACGTTAAGTGTCGCCATTTGTCTGAGTTGTTATTGTCAAACAGTAAATAGCAACAGGTTGATTGTGAGTGCAGACAGGGAGGGGCAGGCTACAAGGATCTAGTCTCTGCCCAGGTATGCCAGGCATATCAGTATTTGTTGTGGGACCTCTGGCTGTTTTGGTTAGAAGTATTTGGTTAAGATTTTCCAATGTTCTCACAGGTACAGTTGTTAAGAAATATTGCTTGAAACTCCCTAGTGGATGCTTACGCTTTAAGATGTTTAGAGACCTCAACAAGTAGATGTTCATCATTATTCAGCTGTATTAATGGTTGGGGTGGTGCAGTAGCCTAGTGGTTAAATATTTTCCTTGCCTTGCCATGCCTGGGTATGTGGGGTAGCCTAGTGGTTAAAGCTTTCGCTTGTCATGCCAAAGACCCATGGTTGATTCCCCACATGGGTACAATGTGGGAGGCTCATTTCTGGTATCCTCCGCCATGATATTGCCGGAAAATTGCTAAAAATTGTGTAAAATGAAACTCACTTGCCACGCCCAAACTCTAATGTTGTTGGCAAGAGTATTAGGGTCTTTATCAACATCAATGAGAACCAAGTTGGGCCTTGGTTTGTACACAACTGTTGAACTATGGGACCTATGAATCTTATTACATGCTGAATGTAGTTATCCATAAGGCAAGTTGAAAACATATTTTGGATTTTCATGAGCTATTTATTCAGTAATTTGATTTCTTTATTTGATCATATATGTGTATATTAAGTTAAACTTGCTTCCTAATGTTTCACAAGACCTTTCTTGGCCACACCCCATTTGGCTTGTAGCATGAAGAGATGGGTCCAAGGCAGTGGTGCCCATTTCTAACCATATTTAATATCCTTTTAAACTCAGTCCGTGTGTAGCATGAAGAGATGGGTCCAAGGCAGTGGTAACCATAGTTAATATCCTTTTGAATCTGATGACACTCAGTGAATGACATTGAGTGAGCAAAAAATAAGAAAGTGCCAAAAAGGAATATGAGTTGATTTGAAAGCATTGTTTCTGTAGAGAGAAGCTTTAACAATTATAAACATATTAGGGGTTGTGGTAAGTTTAGGGACAGGGTGGTCATTAAAGACCAGATAAATGTACTGAGTAGTAAAAAGCTTGCATGTGTAGTTGTAGCATGAATGATTACATGTAGCAGTTGAAATATTTCGTTCAAAATATTAAAGTATTTCATTTGGTTTTTGAAGTGGGTGAAAGAAGGAATAGATAAGGACTTATCACATGATTTATTGTCATCATTTGCCATTTCCTGCCAAGAGATTCTAAAACTGGAATGACTTCCCTTGAACAAATAAATAACAGCTGATTGACAAGGTGCTGTAAATATCTATATCCCATACCTGTTTGGCTTTTGGCTAGCTGCCATATGAAGCGTGAACAGGTCATGTCTGATCTAGTACTGATCAGGTCGATACAATCGATATATCCAGCATGCTATATGAAGATTATACCATGTCTGCGTGATGTGTAGATATACTGCTGATATGTAGATAGCAATAAGTCTGTATGTCAAAGGGAACATTGTTGAACACTGTTTGACACTGGTGTCCAATGATTGGATAGACGTTTCTGTTCCTCATTAGCTACTAGGGCAACAGTAAAAATGAAGTATATCACACAGTGCTGCATGTGCTTGATAGTGAAGTTCATTTGCCTTAGCTGTTGAAGAAGATGTTTTGTACATGAACATTATGCTTACGAAAGAATTTGGTCCTCAACATGGAGAATTGATGAAAAAATATATTTCAAATAAATAAAGCTAAGACATGATGTATGATGAGTTGCACGTTAAAGAAGTTCAGGTAATTATACTTTTATTCCGAAATTTGATATTTATGAAACAGAAACACGCTCGGTTAATTATCTCATTTTAGCAAAAAACACTAATTTTCTCAGCGGGAACTAATGGTTGTTCAACTAGACTGAAGCTGTATAACATGGCAAAATGTAGATGCAACAAAATCTCTTTATGTTTCTGCAGTGTAAAAATATATCAGTATATACTGGCTCCATGTGCTAACTGTTCCGGATTGTACTGATGTATAATGACTGATTATAGGTAATTGTAAGAAAGAATTGCCATAAATGCTGTGAATTATACCCCCTAGTGTCAGAATTGTGTTATCAGCCAGTTTTCACATTCTTAACAAGATACTTTCAGCCCTCAAGCACAGTTTTATGAATGATAAACATTACTCTTTCTACCTTCCTGAGTATCTGATCAACGCAATAATCAACCATTAAGGGACCATCTCAAACTTTCATGTTTATTCTTATATTTCTTAAGATGTGAAGCCTATTTCTGGTGTCCCCTACCGTGACATTGCTGGAAAATTGCTAAAAGCGGCGTTAAACCTTACTCACTCACTCACTTTAGATTGGATTTATCTTTGAAAGTGTTTCTAAGAGAATTCAGTTTACAGTGTAAATATGAAAGGTCACTGAAATTGGTCTCTCTCTATTGTTTTTGCGTCTTGTTTTGAAATTGTTAAGTTATTTGAATTTTGTGAACTGAAATGTCCCCTGTTGTGAGACAGGCAACTGCCTTCCTTTGTGAGATTGTTGACATAGGGTTAAGATCAGGTAAACAAGAGGGATTAGGACACTGTGTATATAGAATGAAGCAAAAACAGACCACCTAGGTACTTCTAAGTGTGATATTCTTCCAGAGACAACATAGTGTCAATGGAGGTAGTGTCAATGGTGGGTGGCCCAATTGATGAAGCACTGCAATTCACTGTGAAGCAGAGTTGTGTCCCTTTAGCATGCAAGAAATCTGTGACCGTGGCTTTGATTTCTTAGTTTACCCTATTATGTTTCTAGATTTGTCAGCACATTGATGACAGATTTCATGTGGGTTTCATGGGTTACAGGTTTCACTAAAGGGCTAAACCTGGGACCAGCATAGCTTCCTATAACTACCTTCCTCCTGTATTAAGCCAGCATGTGGTGATCTCACATCTACAGGAATACTGTTTAAAGTGGCATTAAATCCAACTCTTGCCCATAGTGTCAGGTGACCCTTAAATTATGTGGATGTAGTTATTTACTTGGCCCTGTGACTGAGTTTGGATCAATATGTCTTTCATTTTCATTCTGAATTTCAAAACAGAGGTTTACAGGGTGTAGAAGAACATTAAAATAAAGGCCTTCAAATAAATCAGTTAGGATGTTGGATATTTAAGTATAGTAAAGTATGGTTATAATGAACTCAAAGATACCACTCATTCTAGTTTGATATAAACATACTTTGTTACATGCATTTCAGCTGAAATATACACAAGTGGGCAGGGCTAGACTAACAACTAGTCTCTGAAATGAACATATTTTACAGAAAAAATGTTCGTAGTAAAAAAAATATAATATAATGAAAAGGAGCCCTGAGACTTTCATGGTCAGAAACTGTGGAAATCTTCCCACATTTTCTAGACTTGTGTGGGCTTTCTTGGCTATATTTGCTTCAGGGTCTGTATGACAGACTAGGGCAGGGCCAAAACCCCAGTTTGTTGTAATTATAACACATCGTTATAAGCATGTGCTTATTCTGGCCAGGGCCCAAAACCCAGTTTGTTATTTCGATCAGATCATTATAAATGTGTGCTATGATCATAGTTTACTGATGTATGCTTTTGTTTTGGATCTTGTTAGTTTTCATTAAGTTCTTGGTCTGTTTGATTCAGTAGTGCAGGTGCCCCAGGAAGATATACAGGCAAGACTTAGTGTCTGGAACCTAAAATAGCCTTTAAATTAGGTTCTGACACTCAAGGACAGCCTTAACTGACAGATTTAATCTACTTCCTGTAAGTGACCATGGCCATTTCACCCAGGAGGGTAATGAAGTATACTTTCGGACAGGTGCTTTCTTGTTGTCATGGTAACAGTGGTGTACTGTCAAGATCGTTCAGTTGAATCTTGTGCTTAATGTTTCCTTTAGCCTTGCTGTATAGTCCTAATGCAGAACCCAGGGTATTTGTCTTGAATGAAACTGACATTCCAGCAACACACATCATATGTTGTAGAATGTACCATACATCCTTATAACCCTGGTTTGTCCTTTGCGTGGTGTGGATCATTAGATGATCACACAAACATTACTGATATAAATTTATTTATTTGAATTAAAAAAAGATGTCGTGACATGCCTATGACAGTCAGTGTCCAAGAAAAGGTCTACAGCCCTAAACTGGTCTTTTTTTCCTTCTTTCACAACCGTCTCAAAGGTGTAGTGGTTAGAGCGTCCGCCCGGAGAGCGGAAGGTCGCGGGTTCGATCGACCGCGTCATACCAAATGACGTTAAAATATGGTACTTGTTGGTCCCTGCCAGGTGCTCGGCATTAATGGGTACATCAAGGACTGGTCGGCTCAGAGTCAGTATAATGTGTCTGAGTGGGGTATTCATGCTTCACTGCGGCATGGTATCTCAGTGGGCTAGCACTATAAAACCAGCTTCAGTCTGGGCTAGTACAAGCAGCCGCACATACACATACACACGCATGCACGTCGTCATATGAGCGAAATATTCTCAACCCAATTTCACCTCACCTCACCTCCTTCTTTCACATTGTACTCCTTTCATATGGGTAGTCACAATCTTATCTTACTGGACTCAAAGAAATTTGACTGGTATCCTGCATAAACTCAAGCTTCCTGAATGTTAGGGTGGTGGGATAGCCTAGTTTAAAGGATTTGCTTTGAACTGAAGCCCATGTTTGATTAACAACATTGGTATAATATGTGAAGCCCATATCTGGTGTCCTTGATATTGCTGGAATATTGCTAAAAGTGGCGTAAAACCCAACTTACTCACACATTCCTGAAAATTAGGGGATGGTCAGGTGGTCAAAGTGCTGGTTCCCACCAAAGATGGTTTGATCAGAGGTTGGTCTCTGGTTTGATTCCTTACACAGGTTCAGTGCTTATCGGAAACTGTTTCTTTGTGTCAGCTGTTGGTGAAACTGGAATACTGCTGAAAGGGTTATAAACCTAAGTCAATGTCTCTCTTTCCTGTTAGATTCCATTGACATTTACAAAGATCGCTTGAGCAAATCAGTCTGAATGCTGTAATAGAGTGGGCGGCCAGTTCCATTAGTTAGTCATGCAGGAGCTGTGCAAGTTAATTCCCTAGCTTATTCTGAGTGTCCCCTATCATAATGCTGCGATTTATTTGTTAAAACTGATGAATGAGAACGAGAGTGCTATCATGTGCTGATGTCGTGGATTGTTGCTCTTAAAGTGAACCATCAGTCTGGTGTGATGCTTCGGAGGCTGTGATATAACCGATTTATCGCTGTCACATAAAATAACGTTTAGTCACTCCGAGGTTTATGATCCATTTTCTCTCCAATAAATATATCCTCGACCTCAAGGTATGAAGAGATTCAACCTGGGGCAGTGGGGTAGCCTTGTGGTTAAAGTGTTTGCATGGCATGCCGAAGACCTGGGTTTGATTCCCCAAATGGGTACAATATGTGAAGCCCATTTGTGGTCTCCCCTGCTGGGATATCGCTGGAATATTGCTAAAAGCGGCATAAACTAAACTCACTCACTTATAGTGAACCACCGGCCTGGCATGTCTGTTGCATCCAAGGTCACCGTGATATAACTAGTATATCGCTGTCACATAAAATAACATTCACTCACTCTGAGGTTTATGATCCATTTTCTCTCCAATAAATATACCCTCGACCTCAAAGTATACTCGGGAACTTGGCGTCTCTGCAACAGGCTGTTGTATCAGTCCATTGTCTACACGTCTACATCAACAAGACAGTTGTTGATTGAAGATAGAAATACCTCATTTAGACAGACAGGCTGTGAACCAGGATTTGTAAGTTTGCCAGAATCTGCAGGCCAAGGATATTTGTCTTGCCATCAGCTTACGAGGGCAACTATAGCTTTCCATCTTCACCGGGTGGAAAATGCTTACTCAGCATTAAATGTAGCAGGGCACGCATAGACTAACATTAGTCTTTGAAACGAAAATATTTTAAGGGAATCAGTATGTTTTAAGAACATAATTAAATGTTAAGATTAGGTGTTTAAGGTTTAGTAGATAAATGACTACACAGGTTATGAAGAAATTCTTCTGTGGAGAGGAGAGATAGGTGTAAAGATATATTTTTCTTCTCAGGTTTTGAACCACCAGTCACTTTGTGGTATTATTTTGTGCAGCTTTTGACACATCCCCTTTGGTATGAGGACAGCAAGTCCTGGTATTGTGGGGTCAATGGATACCAGGAATCCGAAGAAACTATTCACCAAAGAAAGAAATAAGCACATCCCTTGCTATATTTTCATATACAGAAAAGTCATCAACTTGCTTGATAACATGTTTTACCCTCATCAGTATGGGTGATTGTTCACAATATCAATCACTGGATTGTCTTGTCCAGACTCAGCTGAAACATTGCTGAATGGTCTTAAATGATTAACATAGAAACCAAGTGGGAAGATACCTGGTTTCTGTTATTTAGACTGAGTCATTCTGTAAGAGTACAAGGTACAGAATGGTAATATAGAACATGGCTTAATGTGGAAGTAGTTAGTAGGTAGAGCTTAACTATTTTCCAATTGTATGTATGTGGATGTATTATATGGGATCTGCATGTGTCCTTTTCAGAATTTTCATGTTTAGAATTTAGACTTCAAAACTTAAAATTGAATAACGTTCTAATTGTAGTTATTTTTTATCCTTTTTTATGTTAACTGTCTCAATCTGAAATGGAAATCTTGAAATATTAATGTAACATAACATGATCAATTCATGCAAATGTTTATTGAAATGTGATTGGATAATTATTCTTTGTGAGATAAACAATGTATTGACATTTCAAAATATCTTTCTACCCATGTCAAATGTGAGATGTCAGATCAGAGCAACCGCAGTCCTAGAAACAGTAGGAGAAATATTATCAAGTGTATGCTATTTAAGTATATCTGTTTTATCCTCTGGTAAGTCTGTTTACACAGATGTCCAGGAGGGAAATACGAAACATAACGCCTAATCAGTATCTATAACATCCCTGGAAGAGGGATTCTGTTGGTTCTGAGACTCTGACACTCTGCCGTCTTTTTTTCAACATGTTTGGTTCAACACACCTCTTTTGTTCAACATGTAAATAGTTGTACATTGGTAAAATACTTTTCAGAGTTAAAGAAGGGTCTGGGCCAAGACTTCCTGAGAGCCAATTTTGTGTTTAGGCCTTTTAAATCACAACAATTTCTATGTGTTATAAAAATAGTACCTGAAATAAACATGAATTACCTGGTAGATAAAATCTCAACTACAGATGGACAGTGTGTATTATACATGTATATTATATAGAACATATATAGGAAACAAGGAAGTGAAAACCAGTTTCTATGTTTGTAGAAAAAAAGAACTTTGCCACACACAAAAAACACCAGTACTGATATGAGTGTGTTTGTGAGGTGTAGCCTGCAGGGTTCTCATGTCTAACATTTAGCTGATGTTATCTATGTGGTAAGATATTCTTCCCTTCTCATCCGACTCCTGGTGATCTCCTGAGGTGATTCACAATGAGTCACTGGGCCCTGTGAGCCTGTAATCACTGACAGTGGCTCCCATCAACTATACCCACTGTCATAACAAACAGCAAACAAGCACCTGCTACTGGGGACTGGACCATGGGGTCTTTCTATATACACAATAGACACGCTTGATAGACTTCTGTTAGACTTCTTGTCACCAGTAAATGTAAATACGAACTGTGTATAATTATTTTCAACTCAGATAAAGCAAAGTCATATGTCATAAATTTGGTCTTGTAAAAATGAATATCATTTCATGTTTAAACTTAGCATATTTCAGGACAGCTAATCACCTCAGTTAAGGGATAAAATACATATGATAATTTCAGTCTGATAACATCATGATAACATTCTTATAACCTAATGGGGCTGTAGGCTCATGATTAAGAAAATATTTACAGTAAGGTTTTGTTTTTTTGCCAGTGACAAGAAAATGAATGATTTGGGGTTCACATGTACCCCTACTTGCATACCCAGTAAATCCGGGGACAGATGTACAATGGGAATACAATTCAATTGTTCTGTGCATTCTTGAAGTATATTTTTATATTTTCACATTCCCGGTGTTAATTACCTTCAGATTCCACCACTTGTTAATTGTTGAGCTAGGCTTGTACATACCTGAGGCGTGAGATGTGCATGAATCACTGAGCTGTTATTGTTTCCATCAGGCTTGACTATTTTAGGTTTTGGATTTGTGCCTTTGCTCAACGGTGTTTAACGGTGAATATTCATAATACACTGTGGTGAATATAAAAAAAATATTACATGGGCATTCCACTGAAGGACCATGGATCTTCGTAGTAGAAAATACAATAAGTTGTTGATTACATCAAAGGTTGGTGGCTGGGCCTCTGATTCATTTTAGTGTTACACTGAAGGCCTTATATTCCCCACCGTGGGGTACAATGTGAAGCCCTTTGTGGGGCACCCCTGCTGGGATATTGTCAAAACTGGCATAAACTTCAGCTCATTCTCTTACTGTTAGTTTAACAATCATCGTTACATTATCCTGAAGGGATTTGGGGATTAATTTGGTCTCCAGCAACATGTGCATTTTGTATGTGGTGACTTAATGGATTTGGGAGTCGGACATGGTCATTTGGTTGATATATTGTCGTATACACTGACCACAGGGGATGTTGCTCATGATATCAATCACTAGTTTGTGTGGTAGTGTCCCAAAAGTATTGCATACATCATCTCTAAAATCAAAACAAGAAACAAATGAAATGCCATGTTTACAGGCACTTCATAGCTGATTAGCAGAAAACTCACAATTCTCTTAATCATGTAAGTGGTAATATAAGACAATGTCTCCCCAGTGTGGTATAATTGCAAGGGAGATAATCAGACAGAAGGTGAACGAATATTGACATGTGTAAGAATGTCTCTTGATGTGGTGGTGTCATTCTGCACTGCTAACACTTTTTGTTCCTTGTTTTTATTTTGGCTTTGGCAAGATCTACTCCGATCAGATCACACTGGTACAGCTTAACCTGTATCACTGGCCTGTCGCCAGGGTTTCCTTCATCTCATCATTTCATGGAAGAGTTTCAAATCTTGGATGATATTCAAAATATACAACCAGCCATGATATGGAGCGACCACTACAACTACCATGCTAGCATTTGGCAGCTGTTTGCACATATCCTCATTTCTATCTGTTTATCAATCTCATATATCATCATTTATGTCGTGAGTTTTATTTTTATTAGTTGAATGTGAAACATATAACACAAACCACAGTTACGAAAAAAAAAGATTTGATATGGAAAAAAGTGGTTTACTGATCATCGTAGTGTTATTTAAGCCAGTATCTCAGAAGTTCACCCATCAGGATTCAAGGTTAGAAAAGGTCTCTGTAGTGGTAATTAGGGCTGCGCAATATAACTGGTTTACCAGTATTTACCGGTTCAGACGTGAAAACGATGCGTATTGCGATACGCTGATCGAAAACCGGTATTTTGACTTGCATTCGGAAAACTTCGTAGCACTCGGAAATCTTCGGATATTTCCTTGTTTCATTTGTGCCAAATATTATTCACATTTTTATTTTATCATGATTAAAAGTTGTTATTAAAGCTTAATCAAGCATAGTGATTTTGTTGTGTTTTTGCTCTATAAATCAAGCATTAACTCGATTATAAGTAGTTTTTTGTTTAAAAACACTTCATGCAATATATTGCAATACATATCGCAATACATGCTTTCGCATCGCAATATATCGCAATATGAAAATTCTCTGCAATACCCAGCCCTAGTGGTAATACGTGACAACTAATGGACTGGTGGTGAGGGTTGGTAGTTTAGTTAAAACAGCATGTCATTGTACCCTGACTGCATGGATCTTTGGTCATAGTAACCGGACACGGTCAGATACCTGGTATATGGCTAGTGAGGTTTTTAACAACAAGCATACACTGTCTGGGTGAAACTTTGGAGATATCATAGTAGAAGTTGGATGGTTGTGTAGCCTAGTGGTTAAAGATTTTGCTAGTCATGTGGAAGACCTGTGTTTGATTCCCTACATGTATGAGATCCATATCTGGTGACCCTGCTATATTATTTCAGCTAAAAGAGGTTCCTTGCTCACGGTAGTAATAGAATGCTGTGCTTATTACTAGACTAATGAGTACTGGCAGATTGTGTCACATTGTACCCCAACAAGTAGTAGATATACTGGGGGTACGAGATCAATTCCAAGAAAGGCCGCTGTAAAGCTTTATTTCATTAATAAAGCTTTTGTCAGGCCCTTAGATCTCGCCACCATTGTATATACTACTCAACAGCATTGATTGGTGCTCATGCTATCAACCGCTGACCAAGAAATATATAAAGTATGTAGTGATATAACAGGAATATTGCTGATATTAGCATAACTCGGTGAAACTGATCATTCTCACCAGCATTGTGGATGAAACGGTTGTTTTGTTTATCGGACATCTTTCTCTGTGGAGTATTTACTTGGCAACACTGTTGAAATGCATAGACGTTATGATACGTATGGAAACAACAACAAACCAGTTTCCGCGACACCTCTCCTAATGGCTTGTATCAGCCTCAGTGCCCTTCAAGACATGTTTTTGTATAGTGTTCTTCTAAACAGGTGTCTGCTTTACTGGCATACCTGAACAGTCTGGAAACATTTCTAACAAGACTAAATTAGATCCCTAATTGCTCGCTCTCCTAACGAGAGGAGCAGTGGAGAGGCAGTACAAACAGCTACACCAGATGTAAGGAAGGTAACTGGTAGAGCTTTGCTAAACGTTATGGTACCGTA
The DNA here is from genome assembly GCF_003918875.1 of Haliotis rubra. Lineage (NCBI taxonomy): Eukaryota > Metazoa > Mollusca > Gastropoda > Lepetellida > Haliotidae > Haliotis > Haliotis rubra. The sequence goes on along the minus strand of NW_025764891.1, from coordinate 7,256,409 downwards.
TTCACCAAATACAGTGCTCTGTGTGGGATGGTATTCAACAATAATCAAGGCATCAATATTACATAGTTCCCTGGATATTGTCTTGTCTCAAGATCCTTTATTTAAGGGCAAAGAGTCTGATTCTGAACTTAACAATAACATAATAATGGCATTTATATTGTGCAGTGTCTACACCATGAAGGCATGCTCAAAGTGCATCACTCATTATTACTTAATACTGATATCTTGATAGTTTTATTGATTCAGTCCCACTGATAAATTTAAACATGTCATTAATTATATCTCCTTTTACCAAACTGGAACTGTAAGCAGAATCTTCCAGTTCTAAGTGATTTTGGAGAATGATTTTTCTCTAATCATTACACTCAGTATGGAAACATACAGTATAGATCTATTGAGTGATTTGCCACTTTTAATAGTATTTGAGCTGTATCATGTTGTGTCACTTTGATGGAGAAGGAAGACCAAAGTGATGCAGACATTTACCTTTTTGATGAAGCCGGGCACAAGCACAAGTTTTATACAGGTTCTGGTAGACATAGAAACATAATCGGGTTGTCCAAGTTACCAAAAGTAGGAATGTTATCATTATATATTTCCTACAAATGGAATTATTGATTGCAGCCAATCCAAAATGGTTGACTAATTTAAGATGCTACTTTAGTGACAACTAATTGTTATGGCTCTGCAAGTATATGACTATTGTCCAAGTTACCAAAAGTAGGAATGTGAACATTATTTTTTTCCTACAAATGGAATTATTGATTGCAGCATATCCAGAATGGCTGACTGATTTAAGATGCTACTTTTGTGACAACTAATTGTTATGACTCTACAAGTATATGACGGTTGACCAAGTTACCAAAAGTAGGAATGTGATCATTATATATTTCCTACAAATGGAATTATTGATTGCAGCATATCCAGAATTGCCTACTGATTTAAGATGCTACTTTAGTGACAACTTATTGTTATGGCTCTAGTAGTATATGACATCCTTGTGTTACTGTACATCCATTACGGTAGCGGTTATAATGGTGTGATGGGGTGAGGAAGGGCACCGATCATCGTGATGTTTCTCCTTAGGATTCATGACTGGTTTAAAGGATTTACCAAGGTTTATGGTCTCATTGTGGTGTTTGTTTGGGATGGTGTCCACAGGGAATAAAAAATCAGAATAATCTGCTGTGTTTATTTTTAAAATAAAGATAATTTCTTTTAGAATTATGATAGTTTTGCTTTTGACATTTTCATCACGCAAAAGAATAGATACCATCTTATAACTTGTAAAAATCAAATCTGCAGTATTGTTTTAATTTTTTTGTCTCTTTATACAAGTTTGTTTAATTGATACTTTTGTAAAATATGACCAAAAAAAATGGTAGTTGATACATTTGCACAGCATGTTATATGATATCAATCGGAGATCGTGTCAATATATTGCTAATAAATATGTCTTAATATGTTAACAGCTTACCACCTAAATGGCATTGAGAAACAAGAATAAATACCGATTAAGCGATTGAATTTTCTGCCACAAGCTTGTCTATTCATGCAGTTAATTATCAATGGCTGCTTACACTGTTTCATTCTAATAGGAACACTTCTATTGTCTAGAATAATTGCTGACACAGCATAATTTTGGAAATTTGTTATTATGTGATGAGTAATGGTTAGTTTCGAAATGTTGCATGTACTTATTTCACTGGTGTATTTAGATGGATTGGCCACCTTTTATCAAATGGTTTAAGAGTTGTGGAGAGCTATGTAATAAACCCCTATATATATACTGGGGTATCTGAAAATCTGTCAGCTAATCAGAATATGATGGCAAAGCTGTTATAGTACAAGACAACATTATAACAGCATATTCCCAACAGATATTAATTGCATCCAAAATATTGATGACATCTGTGGTGTCTGAAATATTTATATTATTATCAACAATGTGTGAAATATTTATATTATTATTGTTGATGTGCAAAATATTGTTTGATGACAACTGTCGCATATATATCTGTATGTTATTTTGGATTATTTTGTTCTTTCAGATCAAAATCGCAATCGTACAATTCGTACACCCAGTAAGACCAGCAACCACCTTAAAGGCAGTCATCAGCCAGATATCGTCTCTAATTCATTACGGTCCAATTCGGAGAAGGAAATCAGTCGTCTGGAAACGTTATGCGAGTCTCGAACCAAGGAACTCAATATCATCAAGATGCAACTCAAAAACAGCACACAAGCTTTCGACGCTATGTCCTGTCTTGTGAAGTACTTAACCCAGGAAGTAAGTTGAAGAAACAAATATAGATTGAATATGTGATTAAATTAATGTTGTCAGGGTTTTACAATATTTTCTAATTGTGCGATGCCAAAGACCCAGGTTCGATTCCCCACATGTGTACAATGTGTGAAGCCCATTTCTAGTGTACCCTGCTGTGATATTGCTGGAATATTGCTAAAAGCGGGGTAAAACTCAACTCACTCACTCTAATTGTACAAACAATTTGTCAGAGACAGCTGGAAATTACAATTGTCTTTTTTTCATCATGGATTCCATTTTTGATTGGGTGCTTATTTTGTAGTTCAAATTATGAATTGAATGTTTTGGACATTTTAGATAAAGATTCATGATTGTCCTGAAACTTGAACTATTCTGAAACCATTTCAAGAAATCTTTCAGGTGACATGTTTGAGACAGAATACAAATGTGGATAGTGTGTTTAGACCTACAAACCAGCTTTCTTTGTTTAGAATAATATTACAATAACCTACATGTTAATCAGTTTACTTATCACATTAATGCTACTCCATTTTTTATTGAACGGGTTGTCTAGAATGTTGAATCAAATTGTGTGTTAATATGTACATTATATCAACACCTTATTATTATCATTGCACCAATGAGTAGATGGGAGATATAGAAGCATTGGTCTCTCTTACAGAAACAGAGCAGATATTTTCTGAAATTTTAACCCCTTTCCCATTGTGCTACCCATTTCAACATTAGGCCTAAGACTGAGACTCTAGGTTTCTTTATTGAATATTTCATTACGTTTTATACATTCACATATTTTGTTGTTGTTTAATGCCTTATGCACTCATATTATATGTGTGGGGGTATAATTATAATGTGGGCCCATTTCTGGTGTCCCCCCACCGATGTAGCTGGAATATTGTTAAAGCTAACGTAAAACCAAACTCAGTCAGTCAGTATAATTGTAGGGCCAGCCTATAAGTTAAAACATTCGGGTTCGATTCCCCACATGGGTACAATGTGCAGCCCATTTCTTGTGTCCCCCGCCGTGATATTGCTGGAATATTGTTAAACGCGACGTAAAACTAAACTCTCTTGCTGTATAATTGTGTTCTGTAAATGATCAAGTCTGGTTGCGACAATCCAGCGATTGACCTCATGTCCTCCAATTTCCAGAATAGATAGGTCAAGTCACCGATACTGTCCATTTTAGTCACCTCATAGCTGGTGACCGCCTCTGTGGTGTAGTGGTTAGAGCGTCCGCCCGGAGAGCAGAAGGTCGTAGGTTCGATCCACGCCCGCGTCATACCAAAAGACGTTAAAATATGGTACTTGTTGGTCCCTGCCTGGCACTCAGCATTAATTGGTACAACAAGGACTGGTCGGCTCGGAATCAGTATACTGTGTCTGAGTGGGGTATTCATGCTTCACTGCGGCATGGTATCTCAGTGGGCTAGCACTATAAAACCAGCTTCAGTCTGGGCTAGTACAAGCAGCTTCACATACACATACACACGCATGCACGTCATCATATGAGCGAAATATTCTCAAGCACGACGTAAAACCCAATTTCACCTCACCTCACCTCACCTCATAGCTGGTATAGGTGTGTAGGACATATTCCTGTACGGAGTCTTCATAGATCATAGAATGTTATAATTAGACCAGGACATAACTCCCAATACATCAGGGGCGGTGGGGTAGCCTAGTGGTTAAAGCGTTCGCTCATCACGCCAAAGGCCCGGGTTCGATTCTCCACATGGGTACAACTTGTGAAGCCCATTTCCCCTGCCGTGATATTGCTGGAATATTGCTTAAAAACGGCATAAAACCATACTCAGCCAGCCAGCCCAATACATCAGCATATTATGTGGACTTTGTGTCTGTCAAAGGAGTTCTAGATGCCCTTAACATTATCTGGCATTCCCCTTTGACAAAATGGTCTCAGACATTTAGTCTTTAACATTGTTGCATGTTGTCTTCAGTGGCATTTAGAAGTTATACATAGATGTCCAAGATATTTTTATGGATTAAACTTTATTTATTTCCCTCACGTTTCCCTGGATGGTCTCGAAACGTTGTGAGGGAAATTAAAAAGAAGTTTAATCCATAAAAATATCTTGTACATTGTTGCATGTTTTCTTCAGTCCCTGATCACAATAGCTGTTCCATTGTAACCACAGGTATTTGCCTGACACGAACAAAAAAATTCTCAAAATCTTTACTAGCGAATCCTCCAAAAGTTAACTCACACTTTAATCAAAATCAAACAAAAAACTCTCTCTTGTCACACCTGCGATAAACCCTGAACAAACGACTATTTTTTCTGTGTGTGACTTTCTTTTGTGACTCTTTAGAAGGAGTCTGAAGCTACAACTGATAGTGAGTGGAATGTGGTTCAGCTGACTGTTGGGGGAGAATGTATTTTGAGAGTTCACAAGAAGTTGTCAACTCTCGCGCTATTTCTACGTGTCTTCTTAGTCCTTGAGATACCCAACAAACAATGGACATCTTGTACCGAAAATACAAAGTGAGAAATAATGTAATGTTCGAGAAAATTGATCTGGTCATTGGAGATCATGCCACCTGTTCCATCTCAAATTGTTATTTGTGTGTTTGGGATCTGTGGAGGCGTTCATCCTGGTTTTAATGTGAAATCGGATACTTTATTGGAGAGGGGAGAAAGTACAAGTCAGCTGTTCTGGCAACCTTCTTTGAAATGAGTTTGACCTTGATGAATAATTTTGCAGCTCATGAAAAATACATAAATCAGGATACAAAACAAGTATGGCATCAGAAAGGATTTTTGTAAAGTTTTGTGATTTGGAGGCTGAACCTTCCAGTAATATATTAGCGATATTACCCATAACCCAATAAACAGAAAAGCCAAATGAAGGGAATAAAAATAATGTGCAGTTAATTCCAAATGTTTGTGAGTGAGTGAGTTTAGTTTTACACAATATTTTAGCAATATTCAAGCAATATCATGGCAGGGGACACCAGGAATGGGTTTCACAAGTGTAGGGAATTGAACCCAGGTTTTCAGCCTGTGATGAGCAAATGCTTTAACCACTAGGCTACCTGGATACCCCACCACCTCCCCAAATGTTTGTGAGTTTAATAAAGTTTCAAAACTGATTCTTTTATGAAAACATTGTCAATAAACAGCAATAGAAATATACCCCAAAGGTAGAGTCGATCATAGACTAACAACTAGTCTCTGAAATGAACGTATTTTACTGAAAAAAGTTCATAGTAAAAAATTTTTATAATATAATGAAATGGAGCCCTGAGACTTTCTTCATTTTCAGAGGAAATCTAGACTTGCCACATTTTCTAGACTTGCTTGGGCTTTCTTGGATATCTTTGCTTTAGGGTCTGTACGACAGACTAAGTCGATCACTAATTAATACTGTATACTTTGTCACTTAGATGTGACTTTGGCTGATTAGCGTGTCTTCATACATGGAGATTCCAGGAAAGAATAGGTCGTAAGAAGCGACTACAGACTCACGTGGTCAGACTCGCTGACTTAGTTCATGCATGTCATCATATCCCAGTTACATAGAGGGGCTGGTGGGGTAGCCTAATGGTTAAAGCGTTGGCTCGTCACGCTGCAGACCCGGGTTCGAATCCCCACATGGGTACAATGTGTGAAGCCCATATCTGGTGTCCCCCGCCGTGATGTTGCTGGAATATTGCTAAAAGCGGCGTAAAACCAAACTCAGTCAGTCAGTTACATAGATCGATGTTCATGATGTCTGTCATTGGATTGTCTTATCCAGACAATATTATTTACATGTCACTGTCGTAGTTGAAACATTGTGCAGCATTTAACAATGCAACAATGTGTGGGTGGTCATGCCACAAAGTTTTCGGATTAACATGCCATTTTACTGATTCTGTATCATATTGTGATGTTTATTTTCAGCTTGATGCCTTCTCATGTCCATTCCTGGCTGAGGAACTGGGGAAAGCCAAGGAGCAACTGAAAGAGGCAGAGGGACATATTGGTAAGGTCCAATTAGCTGCAGCAAAACCAACATTATCTTACCACTATGATGACAGACCTATATAGGTGGTACAAAAAAAAAAGATTTTAAAAAATGAAATGAACATACAGTTGATTAACAAATTTATTATGTTTTATTTGTGAAATTAAAAATCATCCAACACAAGCTCTATTCCTTTTGTGACAAATTCCAAAATGTTTCTTTTGTTATAGTCATGCTTAAGTTAAGATAATAATAATACTTTATTTATATAACACCTGACATCCAACTTAGTAAGCTGTTAAGTGGTTAAAAATGAAAAGCAGATTTTAGATGTTCTCTTAGTGCCTCCTCAGATCCAGGGGGTGGTGGGGTAGCCTAGTGATTAAAGAGTTCACTCAACATGCCGAAGACTGGGGTTCGATTCCCCACATGGGTACAATGTGTGAAGCCCATTTCTGGTGTCCCCCGCTGTGATATTGTTGGAATATTGCTAAAAGCGGCGTAAAACTAAACTCAATCAATCAATCCTCAGATCCAGGTCAGAATTGGTCCTTGGTACTATTTAGTTGCCCTAAATAGGGATTGGTTTGGTTCAGTCATGTGTCAGTGTAGCCTGACAGTGTTGGGTAATTCTCATGCTATCAACCAATGGTTTGCAAGGCACAGATTTTATTATTTACAGGCTGCTTTGAAATATCACATATGTTATATTTTGGGTTATACTTTCTCATAAAATGCAGATTCTAGTACTTTTGTTAGTCCCATCCGGGATTCGAACCCAAACTCTCAAAGTCTAGCACCTAATTGCCAGCACACAAAATGTCCAAAACATCAACCAAGGCATGAGTAAATGTTTTTTTAAGTTATAGGACATTGGTTATTGTTAACGTGGGGCGGTGGGGTAGCCTAGTGGTTAAGCGTTGGCTCGTCACGCCGAAGACCCGGGTTCGAATCCCCTCATGGGTACAATGTGTGAAGCCCAATTCTGGTGTCCCCTGCCGTGATGTTGCTGGAATATTGCTAAAAGCGGCGTAAAACCAAACTCAGTCAGTCAGTATTGTTAACATTTGTGTTGTAGCTGAGTTGGAAAACCACAAATCAAGGCTTGAAGAGGAGATCTCTGCTCTTACAACAAGCCAAGGTGAATCAACAGAGGAAGTAAATAGGCTGCAGCAGGAGATTACCTCGCTGAATGAAGCCCATGAAAAGGCCTTAGCTCAACTTAAAGAGGAGCATGAAACGACTATTAAGGACATGAAGGAGTCTACTCGGAAATCAGAGACAGAATACAGGGCAAAGGGTAAATACAATTCTGAAATAACATAAAATTTGAGTTGAAAAAACAACAGCCCCAAACACCTTTGAATAATGATTCTTGAAACAATAGAAATATTTGAATTTGACAGAATATCAAATCTTGATGTTCTTTTTAATGTAGATGGTTTCAACAGTAAGTAGTAATCCAGGAGTTACCTCCCCTTAAGTGTGTCATTTCCATTTACCTTTTGAATGTTGAGTTATAACTTGTCTTTTTTACTGAAACTAAACTCTGTGATTAATTTCATCCCCATTTATATAATTTTTAATAATATATCTGAGTATAAAATGATATAAAATATAATTAGTATTATATCTATTTTATTTGAATGAATTTGAAGTGTTTAATTTTCAATTTTCAGCCATGGACCACCATGAGCATGTTATCTCGTACATGAAGGACTGCCATGATAGAAACGTAAGTGACCAGCAGATAGTTCTAGAAGTAAGGACATGTGGGATATAGAACAATAGAAGAAGTTGTTATCCATAAAGTTTGTTCTATATTGTACTTCCCAACTTCTAAAATGCCACTCAAAGAAGACATGTGGGATGAAAACCAATAGCAAGATTCTGATGGACAATGAAAAACTTAGAAATAAGTTATTGAAATAAGTGATCGCATGCACATAGGTCTGTGAATCTGTGGGAGTTTTGTGTTAACTAAGAACCACTCCCCCAGGGGAATAGGTCAGAAACAGTCGCCAGCAAACCATTCTTGTCTATAGAGGCAGGTTGTGGGATTCAGCTGTTTGGTAATAGTCATCATATCCTGATGGGATGGAGCATTGTTCATTATATCATTGCAGGATTGTCTACTATATACTATTTACTACTACCCCTACCGCCATAATGGAATATTTGTAAGTGCGGCGTTAAGCAACAAACCAACGAACTACTGCTGCTGCTGTTGCTGTTGCTGCTGCTACTACTACTACTACTACTACTACTACTGGGGTAGCGTTGTGGTGAAAGCTTTCGCTTGTCAGGCCAAAGACCTGGGTATAATGTGTGTAGCTCATTTCTCATGTCCTCCGCTGTGATATTGCTGGAATATTGCTAAAAGCGGCATAAAACTAAACTAAACTCACTCATTCACTCATTCGCTCACTGCTACTGCTACTACTGATGTTCAAAGTGGGGTTGAGTGCGGCATAAACCTTAACTCGCTCGCTCACTCACTCAAAGTAGGGTTGTTTAAAGTTTACTTCTCTTGTTCAGGTGTCCGACATCAACCTTGACCACCAGCGAGCTATCGACTCCTTGAGGCTGTCTCACTTGGAGGACATCGAGAAACTGAGGACCAAGCATGACAACCAGATGGAAGGTAGGACACTGTCAAAATGTTGACTTCCTAAAATAGATTTTCAAAATGAAACTCACAGAACCATTGTATAGTACAAGTGAGAAAATGTTTTTACTCAAATTTCAAACTGAGTTTGACAATTTGAAACAGCTGAATTTTTAACTCAACTGCATTTTAAAATGGAAAGCCCAAACAACTTAAGTAATCTATCCACCAAACTCAAATTGTCTACTAAGTTTGAGTTCAAGGGTAAACTTTTACCCCCCGGAAGTTTCGCTTTCATGAAGCCATATTTACATTACCTAAGACATCAATACAGTTCTTTTGTTTGCTCCAGTTAATAGTGACATCGTTTGTTGGCCCATAAAATTGCTTTTGATTTGAGTCTGAACGTGTAAAACTGTTTTAAGGTTTGATTTTTTTTTGGGGTGAAAATTTACAGATATTTCAACCTCCCCAGTCTGTATTGTTTTAGTTGACATGAAACATTTTAGAATCTTCATTGTATCCCAAAATATTTTCAGACAATAAACAAAAGCAAGATTACTGATATGACAATGCAAAAAGAAAATAGAATTATAGAAATAAATAATCTGTGTAGACTTCAGTTTTACAAGAACAAATCTGCACTTGAATTAAATTCATCTGTGCAAAGTCATTTTGCATGGCATTTTCTTTATTTTCATTTTCAACCATTTTAAAAATATTCATGGGTTTTGGGGGTCAAATACAGGCGGATAAAAGTAAGAAATGTAACGAAAAGGATCATCAGAACAACGTAAATATTTCTTCCTCACAATGTATTCCACAAAATAACTATCATACAATCCTTTCGTGAGTTCCATACCTGGGCAGGGACGCTTTCCGCTCTCCACTCAATTTTTTAAGAATGCACGCACCATTCTCTACATTCACAAATTCCTTACTATGATTCACTGTCACAAGTTGTAAGCAGTCGTAGTAACCGACTACCTTATTCCGGAACATTCGACACGCGTCGTCCACAATTGACCAATCAGATAAAAGGCGTCATCGGATTTCCCCTTGATTACTAACGATTGCATTGATGTTTTGGAGCATTACTAAAATTGATGTTTTAAAACTATCGTCTTTCAGGCGATGTTTTAAATTAAACTTTGCCAGTGAACACGAAAATGACCTCTAATTTGGTCTAAAATGTCTCCTAATCCGGAGATCAGCCAGCTCTCGCGTGCTTCTATATATATATATGGCGCTGGCTGCGCCACATCTTACCGGCAACAAATGCGCCAGTGTTTCAAGCGCATAAGCCGAAGCTATAAAGAATACATTTCTACTTCGGGTCTGGGGACCCGTGAACTGCAGGTGTCCCGAAGTTCAATGTCAATTTCAGTTCATTCTGGCAAATGCATTTAGCCGTCGACCCTGTACATATACTCAACACATCATGCCTGGAAGACCTTTGAACTTGACCCCATCATGGAATGATTGGAGTGTTTGGTAAAAATCACTAACTCATGAAAGATTGACACAAATATCATACCAAATATATCATCGATTGAAATGCATGTAGATAGCCATTGTAACTTGAAAACAATGACAGTTTTCTGGTATGTTTTGTGAAAATGTTTTCCATGTGGAATAAGGGAGGTAACTCTTCATGCATTAAGAAGTTCATCATTGTTTGGTTAATGGAAGCTTACTGTGTAGAATTATTACTGAGTACATTTAGAAATTGTGAATTTGTTGATACATATCCCATGTTAACACTGGGCTAAGGAAATGTTTGGATAAAAAGCAATTATTTTAATTAAACCTCATGTTTCTCAGCTAAATATATAGATATTCAAAGAAAGTATTTTACATATGAGTTCAACACTAGCTCAAATTGATAATTATTTTTAGTACAGTACTAACTGGTTTCAGACAAGTGAGTGAGTTGGGTTTTATGCCGCTTTTAGCAATATTCAAGCAATGTCACGGCAGGGGACACCAGAAATGGGCTTCACACATTGTACCCAAGTGGGGAATCGAACCCAGGTCTTCGGCGGGATGAGCGAATGCTTTAACCACTAGGCTACCCCACCGCCCCCCCTGGCTTCAGACAAAAGAGTGGAAGTATGTTTGAGAACTTTTCTGGTGTCTTGGTTTGTGTAAATAACAGATCCACAGGTGTTTCGCCAGAGGTGGCAGACTGCACGAAGTGTTTTGGCAGCAAGATGTCTAGAATCACACTTGCTTGGTTTTTCTAGACGTATCCATGTTATGGATAGATGGCGTTACATAAGCAATATAAAAAACATGTCATGAATTAATATAAGGCTATATCAGCTGTAGATTCCATTTGCCTTATTGCTTTTGTTTTATTGTGATTTGATTTGGATAGTCCAATCAAATTTGAATATTTCGAGGTCAGGATAGAATCTTGATTTATTTATTTTGATTAATTTGTTTGGATTTGTTGTTTGGATTTGGATTTGTTGTTAAAATAACTGCTTTTCCCCATCAACAAATGCTGTTTGTAAGAAGGGAGTACCATGGATCAGGGGTCAGGGTGTATCATTGGTTGATTGTAAGTCATACATGATGACAGATGGGATACTGCTCGTAACACCTGTCACTGGTTTGTTTGGTTAAGACTCAATTTACAGGCTGTTATAATATAGCCAAGTGCTGTGTTTTAGTGCTAAGTGTTGTTGTTAAACAACAAGCACAAAGTTATTTCCTTCTCTTAGTGGTTTTCAGTTCACAGCATGCTTGTGGTAATGCTTGAATATTAAACAGCATCTGTTTCTTTGCATCATCTTTTACCTGTCAAGAATTTGATTTCTGCTACTCTGATTTATCCCTCTGTTAAGTGTATTGTGTAACTTTAGATAGAGAAATGACTCTTTTGTTTTATACTACTTTTTGTAATAACATATCTTCCCATCAGTTAGTATCCATGTAAGAAAATCAAACCAAGGACCAATCTCCATAAAGTGATCCTAACCCAAGGCCCTGTTCCACAAAGTGTTCTAACTCTAAACCACCCAAAACATTCCACAAAGTAATTTTAATGCAGGACCTTGTCAAAAGTCAGGTTAACCCCTTCCCCATTCCACAAAGGGATCTTTAAACCAGAACCCCATTCTACAAAGCAATCAAATGATTGTGCTCAGATCACTTTCTGGAACAGGAACCTGGCCACCCAGTTGCCCATTACATATCAAAATAGCTGTGAGAGACACTTGTCTGGCTTCTACATGACGTGTTAAAATGTGCTGTCACCCTCAACTGACTTCATACAAGCATGTCTATTATATCCCAGCACTCCTGTGGTCTACTGGCCAAACTGTTATCGACACTATAATTGCAGGACATCAACATCATGACACCAACCACTCGAAACCCTTTCTCCATTGGTTGAGTGGGGACTTTATATTTATGGTTGTAGGTAAGACTGTCACAACGTGTAAGTCAATATTGTCTTTTGTTGAAGTTTTATTGTACTGTCTTAGCATTTGTTTCATTGCCATACGGGGCAATGGGGTAGCCTTGTGGTTAAAGCGTTGCCTCGTCATGCTGAAGACCCGGGTTCGATTCCCCACATGGGCACAATGTTCAAATCACATGAGTTACTTCCCTTTGGCATGCCTGGAAACTATGATCATGTTTTGCAAATTGTTTAGTGTGAATGTCTGCACATATTCTTTAGAGATAGGATCTGATTTTGAAAAAGACTAGAAACAGCCCTGTGTGGGTATCATTTGGCCAATGGGAACAATGGTGATTAAAGCTTCACACCAGAGAAATGAGTTCAATTCCTCACATGGGTACAATGTGTGAAGTGCATTTTCCCTACTGCCCAGCCTTCAGCCCTTCCTGCAATGCTAAATCTCTAAATGAAGCAAGTCTAGATTTCCCCAGGTTGAATATCCTAACTCACTTGGGCCCCTTTTCAATTTTAATGGGTTTATGTGTTACTATCAAAATTATATATGTTCAGGGACTAAGCATTAGTCTATACAAACCCATGCTTGTTGACTGATGAGATCAAATAGTCAGATTCACTGACTTGGTTGACTTGACATCATCATATCCCAACTTCATAGGTTGATACTTATGATGCCAATCACTGGATGATCTGGTTCAGATTAGATTTACACTGTCATGTAGCTGGAATATTGTTGAGCAAGTGATTAAACAAACAGTGGCCGTTGTTTGATTGTGAACATCTTGTTTACTTGTCTGATAAACATTAAGGTAGTTGTATTACACAGCTTTATTGCACATCGCTGTTATTTATCACACTGGAATTTGCTCCGTTGGCAACTGATCAAAATCGATATGTCCGACCTGAGAAGTGCTCCCTCAAATTTTCTTTGCATGAATAAAATATACGCATGCTGACTTGGCATGTCTTATTCTGATTATCGTCGGCTAACCTGTGACAATATCAATATTTGATCATTTGGGGGATATTGTTGTTACTACAAGTTAAAATCACAAAGTATACATAACCCTCTTATAACACCCCATTCAGGTTTATATCACACAGTGCATCAGTGCCAGAGATCACCATGGTGGACAGATCTCATCCCGATCTTGCCCTTTGTTGTGGGAATAAATTATTCAATCACTTTAATTACAGCCAACTCAACAATGATTTAGTCCTCTATCCTAATCTCGTATGAAAAGAGTCACCAACGAAGCCTATTCTGTGTTGTATACTTATGTTCTCTATTTTTGACACGATCAAATTCTTTTAATACACGGTGAAGGAATGCAGGTGATTGTTCAGTCAATTCAAAGAAACAGGGTAGAGTAGATATAGACATGAATAGCGGGAGTGTATATAGACCCCTGTTTAGCCCAGGAGATATGGACCTATATTGACTGCAGTGGATATAGGCTCGTATCACTCAATAGTTCCACTGACAGGGGGTCAGCCAAGGTACTCTCAGGTGAAAGGAGATCTTCTGCAGACTGAGCTTTCCTTCACAGAGGAAACCATACGTATCTTCTGCCTTCCAATTGGAAAGATTGACGTCTGCTTGTTGCGTCTGCTTATATGACAGTGTGAAGAGCAGACTGTTTGGATTAACTACAGTTTGACATATGGAGGTTTGGATTTGACAACAAGATGGTGATTCTATTTTGATTAAGTGTTTATCCAGAGCTATTATTTGTATAATGAAGAGTTATGTAATTCAGTAGATGCGCAGAGGAATGGGTGTTTGTTTGCTGTGGCTTGGTCTGTGTACAGTGTTATATGGGAGCAGTGAAGAGATTCGGGACTGTTGTCGGCTGCCTCGCTGGACCAAGTAACATCTGGATTATCATATCGTTGTGAATCAGCTGAAGTTCAGGGTTCAGTTGCGTGTAATGTAGCCAACAGATTTTCCTTTATTTTAGTTATATTTTGAAAATTAATTTTGTTTTAATGAATTAACAGATTCTTCTATACCACTGATCATATTGTTAGTATGTAATTAGTGTTAATCCTTAAGTGTTTTTGCATAAAGAAAAATAAATTCTAACCAGTTTCTTAAATCCAGTTTCTTGAAAATATCAATTCAATTACATATGGTATTTCATGTTAAATGTGAACAGTATTCATTAATTTATTTTGATAATCACACAACTGTTAGATATCACATCAAGTCTCCATCAATACCAGATTCAAGAAAGTAACACCAGAGTTGATCTTTATCAGTTTAAAAGTCATATTGAGAAACTGAAGGCTCTGCTCATCTGACGAAGGAAGTCAACTAGTTCATGGTTATATCACTTGAATAACCCCTGTTGCTCTGGTGGTGTATCTCAGCTTGCTTGCGTCACATCTTGAAGAAGTTTTCCTTTAAAGCCTGTACACTTGATAGCCAGTAAAACAGCTGCAGTGAAGATTCTCCCCGAGTTGATAAAAACTCATTCTAGAAAGAGCAGATGACCAGATAGCTCTGAAAACAGACACTGATATCAAAGAAAAACAGGAGGATTGTTTGAACAGGAGGATTTACAAAGACGCATATTTCCAGGAAAATCTTCACCAAGTGTTCACAGTCTCTCTGAATGCCACATCTTGCATGTAGGTCATGGGGTCAGTGGAAGAAGATGCTTGAAAAAAGTAGTTCCAGATTGTCTTGAAAGTAGTGCTGTGACGTCTGCTTCTGTGATTTCTGGGATTCAAAACAGGAAGTGTGAGCGATTTCTGTGACACCTGCAAGAGGTGGAATGGCTGCAACCAATGGGAAGCCCTTCTTTCGTGATGTCATTCATGTCATGAAAGGTAGTTGAAAATTTGCCTATAATATTATTGTCACAAAATGGCATCTGAATTAGAAGTAGAAATAAGTTTGAAATTCAAGGAATATCACACCCCCTCTTATCTCTTCTCAGGCTGTGGGGTAGCCTAGTGGTTAAAGTGTTTGCTTGTTACGCCAAAGACCCAGGTTGATTCTCCACATGGGTACAATGTATGAAGCCCATTTCTGGTGTCCCCCTGCTGTGATATTGCTGGAATATTGCTTGAAGCAGCGTAAAACTCACTCACTTATGTCTTTTAATCATTTTTTACCCTTAACAATCCTGGTCCTTGTCATGTAATTATTAAACCATTGTAATTATAATAATGGTGATATTAAGAATAAGTCAGAGGTGAGGTGAAAGTGGGTTTTACGTCGTACTTGAGAATATTTCGTTCATATGACGACGTGCATGCGTGTGTAGTGTATGTGTATGTGCGGCTGCTTGTACTAGCCCAGACTTAAGCTGGTTTTATAGTGCTAGCCCACTGAGATACCATGCCGCAGTGAAGCATGAATACCCCACTCAGACACATTATACTGACTCTGAGCCGACCAGTCCTTGTTGTACCCATTAATGCCGAGCGCGCCAGGCAGGGACCAACAAGTACCATATTTTAACGTCTTTTGGTATGACGCGGTCGGGGATCGAACCCACAACCTTCCACTCTCCGGGCGAACGCTCTAACCACTACATCACGGAGGCAGTCAATATGTCAGAGACCATTATGGCAGACTAACAGACCACATATATAGATTAAATCATGTATAGGTTTCAAATGGTATTGCATCCTGTTTTGATGTGAAAGGGAAGAGAGGAATATTTTAGAAACTGAAACTGGCTACAGGTTTTATTTCAACACAAGTGTATGTCTGTAAAAGTTTCTTAGCATATATGGAATTCACCATAGAACTCATGAACTACGTCATATATCACATACCTGAATAATTTATACCTGTTCTGCAATCTAATCAGACAACAGTAAGTAATCACCTGTATCCATGGTAACTTTCAAAACAATAACAATGCAGTGTGAGTTGTAAGTTAATTAATTGTCAATTACCAAACCACTTCTTGTGACAGGTGAATTACAGACAAACAGTTTATGTAATGTCTCAAATATCCCTCAACATTGAAGCCATGTTGGTTTCTTTGAAATTTGAACCCAAGCCATGTCAGTGTGTGTTTGGTTACAATTATTTCCTGACATTGCTGGCGGCAAAACCTGATTGTCAGGCTTCAGTTAAACAAATATCAAATTCCCCGGTATATGGTGATTGTGTGGGCTGGATAGCACAAGTATCTAAGTTGTTTCAGATGTGTCTTTGCAGAGAGAACAAGAGACAGCATGTTTATAAAGTAGAACCTTCTCAATCTGAACATCCGCATTTATCCACACTTGTGTGTTAGGTTTGGGGCTTACAAAAAGAAGCATGTTAAAAGCAGGATAATAATTTGATAATCATTCAGTACTTCCAGGTTGACAAATAATTTTAGTTATGTTCCATCTGTTTATATTCCTAACAGTAATCCTCCAGAATAGAGTTTCTATTGTTTGGTTGTATAGGAATGTATATCCTTAGAGATATTTGATCCTGATGACATACCAGGGTTGTGCCTGACTAGACGGGCAATAAATTTTAATCAAGGACTTGATGACACTTTTGTGGCAGTATTTCATATGAGAAGGAGTGAACAAACATTATGTGGTGGCAGTCAAATGGACTTCAAGGGCTAGACTGACCTGAGAAGAAAACATCACAGCTTTGTTTTGTGTCTGGAAGTCATATTTCTTTAATTTAAGAAAAGGGCGGTAGGGTAGCCTAGTGGTTAAAGTGTTCGCTTGTCACACAGAAGACCAGGGTTCGATTCCCCACATAGGTACAATGTGTGAAGTCCATTTCTGGTGTCCCCAACCATGATACTGCTGGAATATTGCTAAAAGCAGCGTGAAGGCCATACTCACTCAGGTTTAGAAAAATACACCAACATTTCTTGTATATTTAACTACCTTCAATATTCTCAGAGATATTTATTGAAGCGACGAACTTCATATCCTCGCTGTCTTTCTTGACACTGCTGGAGCAATCAATGGAACTATTCGTATGTATAAAAACAAGCTGTAAACAATCCCATTGAATACAGAATTGGAAAATGCGGCTTCTCTCTTGGTTTTAACGCTCTTGGCTACCCTGTTCGTGTCGTGTTACGCACAATTATATCGTTCTGTTCTGTTGGCTATGGTTGCTTTGCTGTTGTGTATGAATAGAGGTTGATCACAGGTAAACAATATTCAGACTGAGTGATCACCTGCCAGTTGATTGTCTCCCGTGCAGAGCACAGGTATAAGGTGGTGAAACTCGTTTTAGTTTATTCATGGAGATTGAAACGAAGGTCCACTGGTTATGTAGAGATATGTGGGGTCCTAGTAGACTGAAATATGTACTGAAATTCATGTGTATATATATATATATATATATATTACTTTTGGTGTCTTGATCTTGGTGTTTGTAGCCATGAGAGTCAGTGGGAAGGCGAGGGTGTGTGTTAGGTGTTCATTTGTCACACCTTTGGCCTGTGTTCCATTCCCTGGAGGGGCAGTGGGGTATCCTAATGGTTAAAGCGTACGCTTATCACACTGAAGACCCGAGTTCGATTCGCCACATAGGTACAATGTGTGAAGCCCATTTCTGGTGTCCCCTGCCATGATATTACTGGAATATTGCCAACAGCGTCATAAAGCTAAACTCACTCACTCACATTCCCTGGAATGCAGAGCATGGGTATAAGGTGGTAAGACTTGTTTAAGTTTATTCATAGAGAATGAAAAGTAGGTCCACAGGTTATGTGGAGATATGTGCACATGGGATCCTAGTTAGCCTAGTGGCGTAGAATAACAAGATTCGCTGTTGTTTACTTGTTCTTATTTACACTGATTTTGATCCTTGCTTTGTCAAAGTGGTGAATATCCGCAACATTTGCATTTGGATAAGTTGACGCATGTAACTGAATGTTTTTAAACACTGCTAAACCAAACTCACTGTATGAGTGGGAACAGAGGTAGCATTGCAAATTGCTGTGGAAAATTGTATCCCAGAAGGCCAGGAAAGCATGATCAGGGATTCAAAATTCCAGATTTTGCTTGTATTCTGTTTGCAGTTTATCTGCATCATACCATGCTTGTGGGTTTTGCATAAGTTGTAACTCACAAAAACTGCATCCAGTCTGTCTTTCCTCTCTGCTTCAAGCTGCACCACATGTGATAAACTGAAATAATGTTCAGCCTGGCATTGAACCAACTTCACTCACTCACTCTTGCAAACAGCTGCATCCTTGCTGCATTTAACAGCTAGCATTAAACAATATCGTCAGTATATCTGTATTTTCAAGTTTTGAAATCCAGACCAGCAGTTTCACAATTTTCACTTCATAACAAATTCAGTAAAGACCAGGTAATTGGATAGAAGGATAGTAATGACAAAAATAGTGGAATTTGAAAGCCCTGTAATAAGTTCAGGCTATTAACAGCTTTGGTAGTTGCACCATGGACGCAGCAATCTTATCACACATGAACTTTCCAGCCGATTATCAAAGTAAGCGTTCCATCACCAGCTAGAGACCAATTAGCCGCCATGTTCCTGGTATCGCCCAGGTGGGGTGTTGTATAACAAGCAGATAGCTGACATTTGCTGCGTGTTTATATCCCTGTAAAGATAGACATCTGGGTTATAGGTAGGATATCATGGGAAATGTCAGGATGATGTAGAGGCTGAATATACACTGGTGCTGATTCAAGTGGAATAACCTTGAATAGTTGGATGGTCCCAAGTAGGATGATATATCCAAACATAGGCTGATATATTTGAACACAGGGGGATATGTTTCAACATAGGCTGATATATAATAAAACAGGGTGATATATCCCAACATAGGTGGATATATACAAGCACTGGTTGGTATATCCCAATGTAGGGAGATATATCCTAAAACAGGTTAATATATTCCCAAGTAGGGTGATATGTTTCAAAGTAGGGTGATATATCCAACACAGCTTGATAAATCTCCAGCACAGGGTGATACATCCAACCACATCTTTCTTTAGACCCGTGAAGATCTGTGTTAGAATTGATCTTCAGTAGCCCATGCTTGTCGTAAGAGGCGACTAATGGGATTGGGTGGTCAGGCTCAGTGACTTGGTTGACACATGTCATCGGTTCCCAATTGCGCAGATTGATGCTCATGCTGTTGATCACAGGATTGTCTGCTCCAGCCTTGATTATTTACAGACCGCCGCCATATGGCTTTAATATTGCTGAGTGCGGCTTAAAACTAAACTCACTCACTCACTCTTTCTGTACATCTGTCACAGAGCGATATGTCCAGTTATCTAGGGTATATGTATGTCATAGAGTATGATATGCAACATTACAAATGTAGTAGAAAGAGGTACCAAATTAAATATGTGTACATGTTATCAAACAAGTTTGCATTTTATGCAAAGAAATACTTAGATACATTATTACACATCTGTTAATAATCATTGATAGTATATCAAATATGGCAATAAGAACATTGAGGACATAATTGAGGACAAATATGAAAGAAGGATTTTGGCATTTGGCAAGACAGTCGGGAGTGCAGAGATTCCTAAAGTTCTTTGAGACACTTCAGCTGATACAAGTCATCTAGCTGTCAATACATATTCAGCCAAACATTGTTCTCATTCTTAATGTTTCTAAGTAAAAACTTGCTAGCTGCATATTCCTAATGGAGACATTATTTATTGGTAGGTGGAACCCCAGCTAAATCAAAATGTTTAAAGTATTTTCGAAGCTTCTAATTTGACACAACAGTGTTTAACTATATATCCATTGTTTGATATTTGCTGGGGGTGGTGGTGTAGACAAGTGGTTAAAGCAATTGCTTGTCATGCTGAAAACCTGAGTTCGATTCACCACATGGGTACAACGTGTGAAGCGCATTTTCTGGTGTACCCCGCCGTGATATTGCTGGAATATTGCTATAAGCAGCGTAAAACTAAACTCACTCACTCACTAATATTTATTAGAAGAAATTGAAAGATGCAGAGAATATGCACTATCTGTGAATATCATCTCCAGTCGAAATTATCATCTATGAAAACACTTGTACAACTGGTCATGGTGTACACCCAAAGGTTATGCTTGTTGTTGCCCTGCCTGGTATTGAGTGTTGAGGGACAGTGGGGTAGCCTAGTGGTTAAAGCGTTCACTTGTCACGCCAAAGGCCTGGGTTCAGTTCCCCAAATGGGTTCAATGTGTGAAGCCTATTTCTGGTGTCCCCCGCTGTGATATTGTTGGAATATTGCTAAAAGTGGCATAAAACCATACTCACTCACTGATTGTGTTGAAGAAGTAGCAATGATATATGTGTCATAATATTGGCTCACAGTATATCTCTTCATTTCAGAGTTGCACAAGCAACACAGGGACAAGCTTGAGGATATCACACACCGCTTTGAGACCATCAAGATGACACTGGGGGTAAGATCTTAGTTTTCTTCATTTTGATGGATATGGTACTAGGTAGTCTTTCAGCAATCATTTTAATACCTTTCTGCTCAGATAAACATTCTCTGTAAAGGTATATTTAAAACAAACTTTATACATGAAACCTTTTCACAACACTGTTTCATTCGTTGTTATGGTAATGATACCAGAAAATGTTATCGATATACCATTTGGAAACATTTAGAAGTTATAGCTGTCAGACATCAAAAGAGGTGAGGTGAAATTGGGTTTTACATTGTGCTTGAGAATATTTCGCTCATTATGACGACGTGCATGCGTGTGTATGTGTATGTGCGGCTGCTTGTACTAGCCCAGACTTAAGCTGGTTTTATAGTACTAGCCCACTGAGATACCATGCCGCAATGAAGCATGAATACCCCACTCAGACACATTATACTGACTCTGAGCCGACCAGTCCTTGTTGTACCCATTAATGCCGAACGCCAGGCAGGGACCAACGAGTACCATATTTTAACGTCTTTTGGTATGATGCGGTCTGGGATCGTACCCGCAACCTTCCGCTCTCCAGGCGGACGCTCTAACCACTACACCACTGAGGCGGTCAGTCATCAAAAGAACAACACAAACCCAAAAAAGAGGCTCAAAATGTGCCTGAACAGAGACTATAAACCACATGTAAAGAAATAATATTGAACCTCATGTGGATTCTAGGGAGGGATAGTCCCCCAGTATCCCATTGGTTTAAGCAAGAGACATCTAGAGGTTTAACTGGTCATATTGGCCTTGGGGGGAGGTTGGGTAGCCTAGTGGTTAAAGCGTTTAAACGTCATGCCGAAGACCCGGGTTCGATTCCCCACATGGGTACAATGTGTGAAGCCCATTTCTTGTGTCCCCTGCTGTGATATTGCTAGAATAATGCTAAAAGCGGCGTAAAACCAAACTCACTCACTCACTCATTGCCTTGGCTTATAGCATGTCATTGTGCCCAGTTGTGTGTGATTCATTGCTGGTTATCTCATCCAGACTCACATTTACAGGCTGCCAATATTTAGCTGGAATATTGCTGACACAGCTTTAAAGCAGACTCACTCACTCACTAATAGCTGATACCTTCAGTAACTGGTTACCTGATCCAGACTCACATTTACAGGCTGCCAATATTTAGCTGGAATATTGCTGACACAGCTTTAAAGCAGACTCACTCACTCACTCATAGCTGATACCTTCAGTAACTGGTTACCTGATCCAGACTCCACGTTTACAGGCTGCCAATATTTAGCTGGAATATTGCTGACACAGCTTTAAAGCAGACTCACTCACTCACTCATGAACATGACATAAATTACTGGAATTCTTGGCAACTGTTCCTGGAAGTATGCCCACTTATAAGAATAAGCTATTATCTCTTGGACACATTCTCATGCTTTACTGCAAATTAATGACGAAAATATCTTATCTGTAAGCCTGCTGATTATAAAGTGACCACACCTAAAGCTTGTCTCAAGGAGTACAGTACCTGTCTGATAAGGGCTGACTTTAACCATTGTTTTATTACTGTTATATCTCATGTACTGAAGTGGGTGGTAAATCTGGTGTGCGATATATGACGTATCACTCTTTTAGTCTTTAGCTTTGTAATGTATCGTGAAGTTTTCTGAAACTGTTGTCATGTAATACTTTTATTTTCAGAATAAAGTATGGTGATATCAAGTAAATGGATAAATCAGCATACTAACATTGTAGTACTCTAATAGTTGTAGCCTATATTTTAACACAAAAATTAAGGGATCATGAATACTTAGGTGGATATATCCTTGTGACTGAGCAGCTTCATAAAATATATTCCCAAAAGTATTCATGATCCCTAACTTTTTGCTAAGTATGTTTCACTGCACCAGTTTTAACAAACTTATCACAGGTAGACATGGATGGAACAAGATTTTGTCAAATTAGATGTAAAAAATGCAGTCAATATAATCTTAAGTACAGAAGCATTTATGGAAGTATTTAAATTTGTCAGTGTGGCAGTGTCTATCCATGCTTTGAGAATTTATGGTGCTTAGATATAAATGTATTTGGGTAACAGCAAATTTCTTGTAATATTGCAAGTTGCCTGGCTGTGTACTGATATAGTAAAACTTGTGCTATGTAAATGTGACTGATGCTGACACATTAATGGGACTGATATCTATCAGTCTGTAAACACACAGACATTAGGGGAGATGTATGCCAGATATCCGGCTCATTATGTACCCACATGCTCTGTAACATCACAGGGGGCGGTGGGGTAGTCTAGTGGTTAAAGCGTTGGCTCGTCACGCCAAAGACCCGGGTTCGAATCCCCACATGGGTACAACGTGTGAAGCCCATTTCTGGTGTCCCCGGCCGTGATGTTGCTGGAATATTGCTAAAAGCGGCGTAAAGCCAAACTCAGTCAGTGTAACATCACAGGATGTAGATAAACCTTGCCACAAACAGGCAGTGGAAAATGAAGTTCACACTTAGGTTGTTTAAGAAAGCTTGATATGGGATTATGTTTATCTGTTAGTGTCCATCCATATGAGATAAAATGTTATATATATATTACATGATATATTATATGATATATATATGTTACAGTCAATGTGTAAAATGTGCCTTAAAATGCCTAAAGTCAAAATGTGTGGAATTTGTTAGAATAAAATAGATGGACAAGTGTTTTGTTCATTTTTTAAAATGACAGATGTATTTATTCGTTTATGAATTACCTTTGTGGGAATTTCATTCATGTTACACGTTGACTGATTTCACACCTTAACAGAAACATATAAACCACATCTGCTGATACTTATGTTATAACTCTGTGGGTTGTAGGAGATGGGTGGTCAGACCAAAGACATAGGTCACTGCTCATAACAACAATGACTAATTGTCTGATCAAACTCTTGCTTATAGCTGGAATTGTGCTGAGTCCAATGTTAACAACAAAGCTACAAAAGCTTATGTGATAACACAATGTTAAAACTCAGATCACATGAGGGGGCACCTGTTATCTAAGGTGCATTGTCAGGTCAACCTGTTTGAGCCCAAGATTAGCCCTGATTCTGCTCCTTGGTTTATCGGCCTAGATTAAAGCTGGCTCGTCTTGAAGACCGGGTTTTCCCCATGGGCACAATGTGTGAAGCCCATTTCTGGTGTCCCCCGCCGTGATATTGCTGGAATATTGCTAAAAGCGGCGTAAAACTAAACTCAGTCAGTCAGTCAGTCCTTGGTTTATCAGGGTAATACCTGTTGTCTTGTGATTCCTCCTGCATGATTCAACAGAGAGGCTATTCAAAGCGACATTAATCTTATTGACTCATTCAAACTGTCATACATTATATCATATACAATGTTTATAACATCATAGACCTGCTTTTATGTTGAATACAGTGAACTAACCTCTGCAAACTTTATGCTATACTATTTAAACCATACAGTATTTAAAACAGATTCTCCCTTTACATTTAACCTGACTTTGCACATAATGAATGAAAGTGCTAACAGGGACAGCTATATATGGTTTTATTGCTGATACGAGGAATGGTGTCACTGTTTCCATGCTAAAGATGCACCGTTGTATCGTCATGCACCATTGTATCGTCAGGTAACATGGTCATATAGAATGTTTCATGCACTGTCAGCCAGTGGTTTATTGGTCGCTGGCTTCAATACTTCAGCCTCATTTGGTTCGTGATTAATAGATGAAATAATGCTGATGCCTCATTCCAGATTTCCCATCTCACTTATTTGCTTCCATCTTAGAGATAACTCCATTACTCAGGATGGATCGTGGATTGTAAGAGTTTCACAAGGCTACCACTCAATATATTGGACATCTTGTAGTGGCCTCATGGTTAATATACTTAATTGTCAAGCTGGAGACCTAGGTTCGATTCCCCATTTGGCTACATCATGTTAAACCTATTATTGGTGTCCCTCCTCCCACCCACTATCATTTGAGTAGCAATTACCCTTGATTGGTTATGTTAAACGCACTAAATATTGCAAATGGTTGTTTGGAAGGTGTTCCATAATAAGGTCAATGCTGTTGATCAGTGGATTGTCTGGACCAAACTCGATTATTTACAGAATGCTGTCATATAGCTGGAATATTGCTGAGTGCGGCGTAAAACTAAACTCACTCACTCCATAATAAGCAAAATTTGTTAGTTGTTTCTGTTTTGATGGGTGTTGGGAATATTCATCGGTCTAGTTACGTTCAGTTACATATGATACTGTCTGCTGATGACATTTTACCCTGACCATCCTGCTTGTTCCAGGAAAAGGTTGAGACACTGAGAGGCGAGTGTGAGGACCTGCGACTGAGAGCCAAGATTAGTGAGGAGGCTCTGCTCCGAGACTCTGACGTCAAACTCCAGGTATGACCTGCTACTTCATGTTATAGCTGACTGCTACAATTCTGAGTCAATAATTTTATACTTTTGGGCACAAATTTACAGTGCTTTTTTCTTGATACATTGAAGAAATCCTGCCATATAGCTGGGATATTGCTGAGTGCGGCGTAAAACTCAACTCACATTGAAGAAATCACTGATTGTGTACTTAGCTTACATTTCTTACTTCTTGCTAGCTTGCCCTGCAGCCATTCCGCAACCTGCCAGCAGAGATCGAGAGTCTGAAGCTGGTGATCGAGATGCGAAACCAGGAAGTTCAGAAACTCCGAAAACAGAACATGGAACTGGAGAAGCAGGTAGAGTGGCATGGGCAGGGTTTGGAAATTATGGTGCATTTTGGCCTAGCAATGGAACAGCAGCTTTCTTGATGATGTTAGGGCTCATGGATGGCAGGGGAGCGGGGGCTTTCTTGATGTTAGAGCTCATGGGGTAGGGTGAACAGGGGCTTTCTTGATGTTAGGGCTCATGGATGGTAGGGGAACAGGGGCTTTCTTGATGATCATGGATGTGGTAGGGGAGGGGCTTTCGATGTTAGGGCTCATGGATGGTAGGGTAACAGCGGGCTTTCTTGATGTTAGGGCTCATGGATGGCAGGGGAGGGAGCCGGGGCTTTCTTGATGTTAGGGCTCATGGATGGATGGTTGGGGCTCATGGATGGTAGGAGAGCGGGGGCTTTCTTGATGTTAGGGCTCATGGATGGTAGGGTAACAGCGTCTTTCTTGATGTTAGGGCTCATGGATGGTAGGGTAACAGGGGCTTTCTTGATGATGTTAGGGCTCATGGATGGTAGGGTAACAGGGGCTTTCTTGATGATGGTAGGGGGCTTTCTTTTGATGTTAGGGCTCGTGGATGGTTGGTGAGCGGGGGCTTTCTTGATAATGTAAGGGCTCATGGATGGGAGGGAAACGGGTTCTTTTTCGTGGATGGTTGGGACTTTCTTTGTGATGTTCTGGTAATAGGGGCTTTCTTGGGAATGGAATGGCTCACTGGTGGGAGATACATGTAATATCATGTTATCTATTGATAATCACATGTCTCACTTAGAGTATCGTTTTTTCTTGGATGTGACACACTTTTGAGGGTTTCACCTTTGTGGTACCTGTATGTTTATTTTTTCACTTTCTTGCACTTAGGCTGTAAAGGAGATATACCTGTTTTACTGTTGAAAGTATCCATAAACCCAATTCACTCACTCACTCACTCACTCACTCACTCACTCACTCACTCACTCACTATGTGTTCCAGCTGGAGGAGCTCCCAATTGCCAAGGAGAAGATAGACTCCCTGCAGAAGAAATCTGAGAACCTCGAGGCCATCATCAACATCAAGACAGACCACGAAAAGTAACTCCATTAGAAACATTTTAGACATTTGTTTCTTCTGTGAGGATGCCATGTAAAGCCTGTGATGAATTATTTGTGATCGAATTATTATTCAATAGACACTGAACCATAATCATGCTTTCTTTAAGGGTATCTACTGTTTTATTTGTGACTGACCTTTGTTTTTTTACTCTCCCTAAAATCTGTAATTAGTTGCATTTATTTACCTCCAAGAATATGTGTTCATGGGTTTTATTCCCACTTATCCCTTACGAGGCATGGCGGGGAGCCCAATGGATAAAGCGTTTGCTCATCATACCAAAGGCCCAGGTTTGATCCCCCACATTCAGTGTGTAAAGCCTATTTCAGTGTGTAAGTTATATTTCGTGCCCAGCAGGAATATTGCTAAAAGTGGTGTGAAACTATACTCTCTCACTTACCCTTCAATATAATCTTTGGTTTGCCAGCACCATTGTGCCACCAACTGGTAAATGTCAATGCATTGTATCATTTTAAACTTAGGCATAAACAATCTATGTCACCCCTGGCTTTCCTCCAACAATGAGGTGATATGTCGTGACAGCTGAGTTACTGTTCACAAAAGTTCCCACTCACCATAATGTCAGTGTGGCATATTTTGACAATATCAATAAATAAAATGATCATCAATGTCCATATAAACTGTTGACTCAAACTACTTGCCTTGTGACTAACAATATATCTGTAATAATGTTATGTTCAGACACTTTTAAATCTTTATACAATGATGTCAGTGCAGCATATTTTGACAATATTGTGAGATAAAATGATCCATGCAAACTGTTGGTTCTGAAACTGCTTTCCTTGTGACTGTAACAACATATTTGTTTTGCAGACAACTCCACGAGAAATGCCAGAACTTGATGAGGAGGTGCGACAAGGAGAGCAAGGCCAACAAACGGCTGTCCATGGACTATGAACAACTCATGTGGAAGGTCGACCAGCAAGACTTCGGCTCCACTGAGAGCTTGTACCGTCGCCAACTGAGTAGGTCACCACCTCGCAGCGAGTGTAGCTCGCCTGATCCAATAAGGAAAGGCTTGTCACCGATCACTAGCGAGAATGACTCGCCATGCCGACGATCACACAAATCTGCATCTTCCACAGGAGACGATTCCTTTGAGCGCAAATTGAAACGCCGGTCAGCCACATATCTGTTGGAAAAAGAGAAATCTTCCCCATCGGCTAGCCCACAAGCTAAGCGTCTTTCTCCAAGTAGTTTTGAAAATTCGCCCCCGAGAGTTATGACTCAGTCTGCCCCTGACGAACTTTCATATACTGTCTCCCCGGCGACAAGTTCGCCACCAGACTCTAGTTCCTATTCTGTCTCACAGTCAATGTCTCATTCTATGACTCAGTCGATGACACAGTCTATGACACAGTCTATGACCGATTCAGACATTTTTGGCGATTTTGAATCTTCCGGAATAGTTACAAATGGACATGAAATCTCAGTGTCAGTCGTGTTGCCACCAGAGCCAGAAGTTGAATCAGAAGTTTTCACTGTGATTGAAGAGAAAGAGAAGAAAGTGATAAAGGATGAGGTTGAGACGAATGTGTGAGCAGGGGGAGATAACTCCATTCATTGAGGGATGCTTCAGTGAATGAATGAAATCCTGGAATATAAGTCTTTCAACTGTTGATATTTCTCAGTCTTGTGTCAATGTTGTGATTATGAATTATGACAACCACTTTTTAAGACCACTTTGCCTGAAAACTATCTAATCATGTAAAGGCAGTGAAAGGGAGGTAACTTCAAGACATCACTTGAATGTGGAATTTGAAAAGATTTAAAAATGGCTTCTGAATGTTGGAGGTATTAGAAATAAAGATGTTTGTTTGATATATCCTGTGTGCTAAGCATTTGAAAATATCCAGTCATGGCCCTAGGATTGAGAGGTTGTCATTTAAATTCGAATGGAATATGTCAGTATGTCTCTAGAGTGTTGAAGTACAGAGTTAATGTCATTCCATCTATTTGAATATTTAAATTACTACTTATTGTATAATAACTATATGACTATTGTACTGTATGTACGTGATTTGTGCAATATTTGATGTAGTGATAGCAGCTTTTGTGGTTCAGAATAGAATGATAAGCTTTGTAGAGCAAGATATAAATGTTAATCTGTAGAAAATAATTTGTAAAGTTTGTACTTACGACAGTTGTCCATGTTGATATGGTTTTTCAGTCCTGTTGTCAATTTGCCCAAGTCTTGGGCACATGGCTGTTAAAACTCTGAATAAGAGAATGTCCTTTTCCATAACACCTTGTCAGAAAATCAGTGTACAATTTGCAAAATGATTTTAGCCATACTTCAAACTTTTATTATGATTCTGATGCATTTGCCTTTGCCTTAATAACATTCACCTTTTCCATGTTCTACTTATTGATTAATTGTCAGTTAGCATTGAAAGTTTACGGAGAGATAAGTTTTGGGTAAACTCAAGGTTGGATCGTGGGGGTGCATTTGAAATAAGGGGATGAAGTATTTCTTGGATTCGATTGGCTTATTTTACCTTCTTGCATTTAACTGCCGCTCTCAAGTCCTATTTCCCAATTTCTACCTCATATTTGATGTATTTATGTGGCTTATTGATAAAATTCTGTTGAATATCCTCACACTCAAGCTTTTGTCAATATGTTTCAGAGAAATCAATCATGGTCAATTCATAAAAATTATTTGTCATGGTTTTATCAAATTAATTCAAACGTATTGTCTGCTGAATGTGAAACTCACTAGTCAGGGAAGTTTAAGAATGACGTGGTCTAAGGGAGATAACTCCATATGTGAATGCAGAACAGAAAGGTAAAATGAAGTGCAAAGTGAATGTATTAAGCAATAGATTGGAGAAATAGATTTGTATTTAGCTCTGCTGTTGTAATATGTCCACAAAGTTCAGATTCTTTATATTCATATCATAATATTGAAGTGTTTTTCGTTGACATATCAATTTCTTGTGTTTGTTAAGTATGTATAGAATAGGCCTTTTACATCATTGTTAACACAGTCTGTCAGATCTTATAATATGAATTCATAACTTGTTCATATGCAAATTTGTTGACACGTTCGTTTCAAAATTGATTTGTGTTTAAAAAATTGTATGCAAAATTAATTGGTTTTCAGTGTTAGTTGTACATAGGTTAATTACACTGCCACCCAAATACATATTGCGGTTCAAGGTAACTACTTGATGAATTCAAATGATCATAATTTGCTATAGTTCATTTGCAATTAAATTGCAGTTTTCATTCATGGTGTATTAGCACAGTGTACAAGTTGTGTAGTCACATTTGATTTGATGTGTGTATTTGCGTGTGTCACGAAGGTTACATTCAGGTTGTTTGTTCGTTACACCATTGTTTACAAATATTTAAGTGCTAAGACAATTAAGTGTTGGTATGTCCTGTTATTTTCATCTTCAAAACAAGTCAGTAGTTTGAGGAAAGATTTACAGTGAAGATTTGCTTGAAATTCTACTTGTTTCAAAGACAGTGCGGACCAACATCATCCATTAAGCCAGCCAAATTTATTTGCTAGGATTTTTTTTATTGTTTCTCTATGTTATGGTCAATATCCACCCATTTAAGAGGATTGAGGCAAGATTTCAAATAAGGGAACAAGTTTTAACAAAAATAAAAGCAAAAAGATGTAAAAAAAATAATCAGTTTCACCATTTTAATCGTTTTCATATATCTAAGGAAAATAAAGAGGACGTGTAAAAATATATATTTGTCTTGGCCTGACAGTTTGTCTCGGTCATAATCCTGGACAGCAAGCAAGCTGTAGATCCTACATTGTTTCCAAAATTGTCTATGACGAATCATTTATTGTGATAATGAGACTTTCCTGTTGCAAATCCCGTGGTTTTTTTAGAATATTGTGTGGCACAAATTCTTTCATGAAATAGTGCAAACATGTGGCATATATAATGGTTACATCGACTGGTGTTAGATGGCATCTGTTGTATGCAGTGGAAATAATCAAAATTTTGTTTGTCGATATTTGTACATTCTTTAATAATTTATAAGTAAATTCATGTGGCATTTTATGACACGTTCAATTTGATGGAAAGTACTGAAGAGAGTGGTTTATAACAGATGATTATGGTTGTTATTAAATCAGTATAACACCTGCCTGTAGATAAATGTGAGAAGTTAAGTGAAACAGCAAATATATGGGATATAACATGTATATATTCCATGGTTAAAGAGGCTGGTTAGAGAGGAAGTTAATTATATCACAATAAGCTCTCACTGTTTCTTGCCTCAATATTTTGTGAGGGCTACTTATCTTTGATGTAAATGTATAATCCTCTTCTCTCTACTTCCATTGTGTGTTTTACAGACACTTGCTGTATTGATGAGGATTAAGATTTCAGATTTTCAAATTTCTGATTGTCAGTTCCTAAAAATCTGAGCCATTAGGTCTGTTGTATAAACCACATGTCTTCTGTATAACTAACTGATGATTGGTCCAGATTCTGCAGTGACCATTGGTTGAGAATTTGGACGGACCTGATTGGTTGAAAGCATTTTGAATGTTTAGATCTGCCTCAACTGATTGGCAGATGTTAGTCCTGCTGTGACCTGATTGGTCAAAATGTTAGTGATGCACAAATCTGGTTGTAAATGTTAGCACTGTCACAAGCATCATCTTTGTCTGGTGTTGTGCATGATGATAAGAGTATGAAGATGTAATAATATGATCTCTAGCCAGCAGGCAGCATTCTGTCGATTAAACATTATGACATAATATACACATTGTCATGTCTTCTTATAAGCAGTAGGGACGGTGGGGTAGCCTAATGGTTAAAGCGTTGGCTCGTCACGCCGAAGACCTGGGTTCGATTCCCCACATGGGCATAATGTGTGAAGCCCATTTCTGGTGTTCCCCGCCGTATGATGTTGCTGGAATATTGCTAAAAGCGGCGTAAAACCAAACGCAGTCAGTACAAAGCTTCAGCCTTTTTAGCAACAATTTTTTAAGTTATGGTAGCTACGCCCCTGGATCACATGACCCAAGAGATGGTGGTGGGCCACATCTCCTGCACAGCCTTTATCTCACCATTTATACTAGCTCCACCCACTTGACCATCTAGCTCCTGTGTTTCTAACACAGAAGAGGGGCGGTTGGGTAGCCAGGTGGTTAAAGCGTTCGCTAATCACGCAGTAAATGTTCGCTCGTCACAATGCTCATTTCTCCTGTCCAAAGCCATGATATTACTGGAATATTGCTAAAAGTGGTGTAAAACCTTCCTCACTCACTCCAACACAGCAGCAGCTGAATCAGATGGTGTGTATTACTGTCACAGGAGGTGGTAAGTTCCTGACTACCAACATTTTTTCATTCCCTCTAATGTATTGGACAGCCTCTCGGTCTTCTGGACAAGCATCAATGGTTTGAACCTTATCCATATTGTATCAAAAGATGTTACAAGATGGTACTCATTGTTATCCTAACAACCCATGCTTGTAAGAGGCGACTAAAGAAATCTGGTCAGGCGCACTGGCTTGGTTGACCCATGACATCGTATCCCAATTGCGTAGATCGATGCTCATGATGTTGATCACTGGATTGTCTGGTCCAGACTCAACTATTTACAGATTGCTGCCATATATCTGGAATATGCTGAGTGCAGCGTTAAACAACAAACCAACCAACCAACCTGCTTTTTAACACAGAAGCAGCTAAATCAGATGGTAAGGATGACTATCACAGAACTGACTGACTGAGTTTGGTTTTACCCCGCTTTTAGCAATATTCCAGCAACATCACGGCGGGGGACACCAGAAATGGGCTTCACACATTGTACCCATGTGGGGATTCGAACCCGGGTCTTCGGTGTGACGAGCCAACGCTTTAACCACTAGGCTACCCCACCGCCCTATCACAGAAGGTTGCAAGTTGCTGACAACAGTTTTTGTGGTTTTCTCTCAAGTATCAGACAGTTTCTGGGTCTTCCGATAGGTTTGAACCCAGTCCATAGTATCCAAAGATGTTACAAGAAGGTACCGATTGTTGTCCAGCATGGTGCTTGATCTTATGGAGAAAACCAAGCTCAGGTTGGAGTCTGTTTAATGATACCGAGTAGGTTCATGTTTAACTGAAGGTGGTATCTCAATGGGCTAGCACTGTGAAAATGGCATTTGTCTGGCCTTGTACAAGCTGCCACATCCAAAACGCACACATGCATGTACATTGTCTCACGAGTACAAAAATCATGACTGTCACTTCAAAGTAAACCCCCATGTGGTCACATGGCAAATCAGATTGGGAGGCAGATAACCAGTACTGCCACACAACTGCAATGCCTAGATTTGGAACTTCCTAAGGGCACCTTACCCATCAAAGGTTTCATCAAAGTGGTAATTACCTTCAAATTGCTTCAAATTTGTTTGGAAATTTGGGGCGGTGGGGAAGTCTAGTGGATAAAGCGTTCGGTCGTCACGTGGAAGACCCGGTTCGATTCCCCACATGGGTACAATGAGTGAAACCCATTTCTGGTGTCCCCCTGCCGTGATATTGATAGAATATTGCTAAAACCGGCGTAAAACTATACTCACCCACTCACTCACTCACTAAAATAGAACTGGTCTCCGTTCCTCAAAGCGATCGTAGTGCTACGACAGTCGTAACTCCCATGCTTTAACATAGGCTTGCGACTGTCGTAGAGCTGTCGTTTGAGAACGCTAAAGCGATCGTAGCGCAAAGTTGATCGTAACTCCCATACTTTAACATAGACTTACGACTGTTGTAGCGCTACGATCGCTTTGAGGAACGGGGCCCAGGGCCACAGTATGTTGCATTTTTCTGGTCACAAGCTTAACACTATGTTTACTAAGGGAATGAGGTCCTAAACTTGAATTTTCCTTTTTCATAGGACAATTTATATCAGACTGCTCCCCCAATGTTCTGCTCGACTGTCACAACTTTTGTGTGTGAATAAAAACATATATGGGGATTTTATTAAACTCCCCTCGTTAGGGTAAGGGGAGGCAACCCCTGTTATCTTCAGACTGTATCACTGGGCAACTATGTGAGTTTTTGTGTTCGGGACCACCTTAAATGTAACTGATACTACTACAACATCTATATCACTCACGCCAGCCAGACACTTTTTTCATTTGAACAATTAAACCGCGGTCTATCTTTGGTAAATGGATACTGCAGACTGCGTATCCCGTCGGCAATAATTCAGCAATACTTTAGACAATCAGAAGTTGGCGTTGCTGAGTGCGCGTTTTCCATAGATTAAAACATTCACCTTCTTCCACGACTGGATCTCCTTACTAAAATGTTTTTGAGTTTTGTCTGCGTGTGTCTGTATCTATCTGTCTGGACCACACAATCCTGTGATTGATAATGATCCACGCGGTTGGGGTTAGGATGACACGCCATCAAGCAATTTACCGAGTTGGCGATCAATCGACTCTTAGGCCAGCAATTGTTGGGGGTTAATTCTCACACGGAATCCCCACGAATTCCTTACTTAAAAAAACCGAGACATAACAATTGCATTCCTTGCCAGTGTAAGCAGCTGCCGAACATATATCTAGGTTTTGCTTTATTGAGGGGTAAATTAATCGAGTCTTCAATAACTTCTCAAACCATTTGATTTTTATGATGTGTGAGGCAATTCCTTTGCCGATAATTCCCCGCCCCCGCGTCTGCCCTGAGAGAAAGGTCGTGAGTTTGATCTCCTCTGCGTCAAATCTGCAGAACCTTAAAAGATGGTACTTATTCTTGCCCTTCCTGGCGCTTGCCTTAGAGGGATTCGGAACAACTGCAACGTGACACTATAACACCTTCATTTGTCCTTGATTACCACGCGCGCGCGCGCACGCACGCACGCACGCACACACGCACGCACGCACGCACACACTTACATGCAAATCGCTGTACGTAAGCGCAATAGTCTTGAAAGGAACGTTAAACTCCTTTGCCTTCTTATCAATTTAGCTTTTGTTTAGTTTTAAGTTATTTCACTCCCCCAGGAGCCAGCTGTCGTGATAAGCACAGGCCCTGCAACCGTGCTTGAGTGTGTATATGCACTCCGACCCAAATTTAGAACAGAATGAACATTTCTACACATTTAATTTAAAGTTAGAGTAATCAGGTACAAACCTAATGTCAACAAGTTGCGAGACTATATCTAACCAAAATGCCAAACCCAGTTTGAATTTGAACCTCAAAGCGATCCCGAAACGTTTTTCCCAAACAACTGTATCCGCTCCTGCGGCATTTTAGATGTATATCAAACATCTGTGTTCAGCTAATGCCCATCCTGTGTTACACTGTTAATGAAACCCCGTGAAGATTCGCGATAGAATTGATCTTCAGCAACCCATGCTTGTCGTAAGAGGCGACACATGTCATCGTATCCCAGTTGTGTAGATCGATGATCATGATGTCAATCACTGAGTTGTCTGGTCCAGATTTGGTTATTTACAGACCGCAACCTTCATATTACTAAAATATGGTTAAGCGTGGCCTTGAGTGAGTGAGTGAGTTTAGTTTTACGCCGCACTCAGCAATATTCCAGCTATATGGCTATATGGCGGCGGTCTGTAAATAATCGAGTCTGGACCAGACAATCCAGTGATCAACAGCATGAGCATCGATCTGCGCAATTGGGAACCGATGACATGTGTCAACCAAGTCAGCGAAACTGACCACCCGATCCCGTTAGTCGCCTCTTACGACAAGATAGTCGCCTTTTTATGGCAAGCACATGGGTTGCTGAAGACCTATTCTACCCCGGATCTTCACGGGTCGCGTGGCCTTGAGCAACAAACTATCTATGAACAATAAAGCTATACGTCTATATATAAAGCTATTCTCCTGAGCGTTGTGGCAGACTTAAAGGTTAAAGCGTTTGCTTGGTGACTGGACTGGACGTCGGTGTAAGGAACACATTTAGTGTCTTTCGATCACTCATTCACTCACTCACTCACTTACTCATGCATTGTGGGGCCCTTCTTGATAAACTAACGGGCCAAAACGTAGACGAAGCGTCTGTAAAAGACCTGTGAAATCTCCACCACAAATAGCGATTCAAAGTATAATCACATTTACGAAACTCGCACTCCAGTAAAGTCGGATAACGAGTTTTTAAAACCATCGTATAATCGAACAAAGCTACTGCTCAGCGAAGTACATATGGGTTGAGAGCACGACTCCTCATGAAGGCCTTGGCATTTAGTCTGGCCCCAATCCCCGAACATTAACAACGACTTACATTAATGACCAAGTAATGTCAGGTCTAAGTCCCTCGTATGTCCCCGCTACTCTGCTGGGAGTTGTCGAGAAGTCGTTGAGGAAGAACGACCCACAAAGTATAAGCTGATTCCGGGGCATCATCTCCAGGATTAATTTTCGTGTACGTTTTTACTATCTCGCAATGTAGGGTTGTATATTAAGCTATTAGGGTCTGAAGCAAAACAAGTGGCCATTATCGTTGTTTGTGACATTTGTACAGGATTGCGATCTTAACTTTGTTTGCCGAAGTCAGACTTTTTGTCTGTATGTAGCGGTAGATATATAGCTGAGTATTAACATTGTGCCTCGGTGAGGCCGTGGCACTCACTCGCTCACCAAACCCAAACATTTGAAATATATTACAAATACAAACGACAGTCATTGACTCACACATATAAATTTCACTCACTCACAATTGCAAACAACAACAACCCCTAACCACACCACACAGGTGCAGCTGTTCTCGCTCTGTGATAGTGGCAGGTGCAGCTCTCCTCGCTCTGTGATAAGGGCAGGTGCAGCTCTCCTCACTCTGTGATAGTGGCAGGTGCAGCTCTCCTCGCTCTGTTATCAGGGCAGGTGCAGCTCTCCTCGCTCTGTGATAGGGTCAGGTGCAGCTCTCCTCGCTCTGTGATAGGGGCAGGTGCAGCTCTCCTCGCTCTGTGATGCAGGGCAGGTGCAGCTGCTCCTCCTCGCTCTGTGATAGTGGGGTGCAGCTCTCCTCGCTCTGTTATCAGGGCAGGTGCAGCAACTCCTCGCTCTGTGATAGGGTCAGGTGCAACTCTCCTCGCTCTGTGATAGGGGCAGGTGCAGCTCTCCTCGCTCTGTGATAGGGGCAGGTGCAGCTCTCCTCGCTCTGTGATAGGGGCAGGTGCAGCTCTCCTCTCTCTGTGATAGGGGCAGGTGCAGCTCTCCTCGCTCTGTGATAGGGCAGGTGCAGCTCTCCTCACTCTGTGATGGGGCAGGTGCAGCTCTCCTCGCTCTGTGATAGGGGCAGGTGCAGCTCTCCTCGCTCTGTTATCAGGGCAGGTGCAACGCTCCTCGCTCTGTGATAGGGGCAGGTGCAGCTCTCCTCGCTCTGTGATAGGGTCAGGTGCAGCTCTCCTCGCTGTGATAGGGGCAGGTGCAGCTCTCCTCGCTCTGTAATAGGGGCAGGTGCAGCTCTCCTCGCTCTGTGATAGGGGCAGATGCAGCTCTCCTCTCTCTGTGATAGGGGCAGGTGCACCTCTCCTCGCTCTTTGATAGGGCAGGTGCAGCTCTCCTCACTCTGTGATGGGGCAGGTGCAACTCTCCTCGCTCTGTGATAGGGGCAGGTGCAGCTCTCCTCGCTCTGTTATCAGGGCAGGTGCAACGCTCCTCGCTCTGTGATAGGGGCAGGTGCAGCTCTCCTCGCTCTGTGATAGGGTCAGGTGCAGTTCTCCTCTATCTGTAATAGGGGCAGGTGCAGCTCTCCTCTCTCTGTAATAGGGGCAGGTGCAGCTCTCCTCGCTTTGTGATAGGGGACAGGTGCAGCTCTCCTCGCTCTGTTATAGGGCAGGTGCAGCGCTCCTAGCTCTGTGATAGGGGCAGGTGCAGCTCTCCTCTCTCTGTGATAGGGTCAGGTGCAGCTCTCCTCGCTCTGTTATCAGGGCAGGAGCAACTCTCCTCGCTCTGTGATAGGGGCAGGTGCAGCTCCCCTGCCTGTGATAGGGCAGGTGCAGCTCTCCTCGCTCTGTGATCAGGGCAGGTGCAGCCTCTCCTCGCCTCTGTGATAGGGACAGGGTGCAACTCTCTCTCTCTGTGATAGGGGTAGGTGCAGGTAGGGCAGGTGCAGCTCCTCGCTCTGTGATGGGGCAGGTGCAACTCTCCTCTGTGATAGGGCTCCAGCCTGCTCTGTGATAGGGGCAGGTGCAGCCTCCCTGCTCTGTGATAGGGTCAGGTGCAGTTCTCCTCTCGCCTCTGTGGTAGGGGCAGGTGCAGCTCTCCTCTCTGTAATAGGGCAGGTGCAGCCTCCCCGCTTTGTGATAGGGGCAGGTGCAGCTCTCCTCGCTCTGTTATCAGGGCAGGTGCAACGCTCCTAGCTCTGTGATAGGGGCAGGTGCAACTCTCCTCGCTCTGTGATAGGGTCAGGTGCAGCTCTTCTCGCTCTGTTATCAGGGCAGGAGCAACGCTCCTAGCTCTGTGATCAGGGCAGATGCAGCTCTCCTCTCTCTGTGATAGGGACAGGTGCAGTTCTCCTCTATCTGTGACAGGGGTAGGTGCAGCTCTCCTCGCTCTTTGATAGGGCAGGTGCAGCTCTCCTCTCTCTGTGATAGGGGCAGGTTCTCTAGGTGTGATAGGGATAGGTGCAGCTCTCCTCGCTCTTTGATAGGGCAGGTGCAGCTCTCCTATCTCTGTTATAGGGGCAGGTACAGCTGTTCTCGCTCTGTGTTAGGGACAGGTGCAGCTCTCCTCGCTCTGTGATAGGGGCGGGTGCAGCTCTCCTCTCTCTGTGATAGGGGCAGGTGCAGTTCTCCTCTATCTGTGATAGGGGTAGGTGCAGCTCTCCTCGCTCTTTGATAGGGCAGGTGCAGCTCTCCTCTCTCTGTGATAGGGGCAGGTCCTCTATCTGTGATAGGGATAGGTGCAGCTCTCCTCGCTCTTTGATAGGGCAGGTGCAGCTCTCCTATCTCTGTGATAGGGGTAGGTGCAGTTCTCCTTGCTCTTTGATAGGGCAGGTGCAGCTCTCCTCGCTCTGTGATAGGGGCAGGTGCAGCTCTCCTCGCTCTGTGGTAGGGGTAGGTGCAGCGCTCCTCGCTCTGTGATAGGGGCAGGTGCAGCTCTCCTATCTCTGTGATAGGGGTAGGTGCAGCGCTCCTCGCTCTGTGATAGGGGTAGGTGCAGCTCTCCTATCTCTGTGATAGGGGCAGGTGCAGCTCTACTCGCTCTGTGATAGGGGCAGGTGCAACGCTCCTAGCTCTGTGATCAGGGCAGGTGCAGCTTTCCTTCGCTCTGTTAT
The DNA here is from genome assembly GCF_003918875.1 of Haliotis rubra. Taxonomy (NCBI): domain Eukaryota; kingdom Metazoa; phylum Mollusca; class Gastropoda; order Lepetellida; family Haliotidae; genus Haliotis; species Haliotis rubra. Next base: position 7,217,717 of record NW_025764891.1, on the reverse strand, counting down.
AGGGACAGGTTCAGTTCTCCTCGCTCTGTGATAGGGGCAGGTGCAGCTCTCCTCTCTCTGTAATAGGGGCAGGTGCAGCTCTCCTCGCTCTGTAATAGGGGTAGGTGCAGCTCTCCTCTCTGTAATAGGGCTAGGTGCAGCTCTCCTCTATCTGTAATAGGGGCAGGTGCAGCTCTCCTCGCTCTGTAATAGGGGTAGGTGCAGCTCTCCTCTATCTGTAATAGGGGCAGGTGCAGCTCTCCTCGCTCTGTAATAGGGGTAGGTGCAGCTCTCCTCTATCTGTAATAGGGGTAGGTGCAGCTCTCCTCTATCTGTAATAGGGGCAGGTGCAGCTCTCCTCGCTCTGTAATAGGGGTAGGTGCAGCTCTCCTCGCTCTGTAATAGGGGTAGGTGCAGCTCTCCTCTATCTGTAATAGGGGCAGGTGCAGCTCTCCTCTCTGTAATAGGGGTCAGGTGCAGCTCTCCTCGCTCTGTAATAGGGGCAGGTGCAGCTCTCCTCGCTCTGTAATAGGGGGTAGGTGCAGCTCTCTCTCGGCTGTAATAGGGCAGGTGCAGCTGCAGCTCTCTCTGTGATAGGGCAGGTGCAGCTCTCCTCTGTGATAGGGGCAGGTGCAGCTCTCCTCGCTCTGTGATAGGGGGCAGAGTGCAGCTCTCCTCGCTCTGTGATAGGGAGTAGGTGCAGCTCTCCTCGCTCTGTGATAGGGGCAGGTGCAGCTCTCCTCTCTCTGTGATAGGGGCAGGTGCAGCTCTCCTCTCTGTGATAGGGGCAGGTGCAGCTCTCCTCTCTCTGTGATAGGGGCAGGTGCAGTTCTCCTCTCTCTGTAATAGGGGACAGGTGCAGCTCTCCTCTCTCTGTGATAGGGGTCAGGTGCAGCTCTCCTCGCTCTGTGCAGGGGCAGGTGCAGCTCTCCTCATCTGTGATAGGGGTGGATTGCAGGCTCCTCAGCATAGGGGCTCTCCCTATCTCTGTGATAGGGGCAGGTGCAGTTGTACTCGCTCTATAATAGGGGCAGGTGCAGCGCTCCTCTCTCTGTAATAGGGGCAGGTCAGCTCTCCTCGCTCTGTGAGGTAGGGGTGAGGCACAGCCCTCCTCGCTCTGTGATAGGGGGTAGGTGCAGCTGTCCTCGACTGTGATAGGGGGCAGGTGCAGCTCTTCTTACTCTGTGGTAGGGGCAGGTGCAGCCTCCCTCTCTCTGTGATAGGGGCAGGTGCAGCTCTCCTCTCGCTCTGTGGTAGGGACAGAGTGCAGCTCTCCTCGCTCTGTGGTAGGGGTAGGTGCAGCTCTCCTCGCTCTGTGATAGGGGTAGGTGCAGCTGTCCCCGACTGTGATAGGGGCAGGTGCAGCTCTTCTTGCTCTGTGGTGAGAGGGGCAGGTGCAGCGCTCCTCGCTCTCCCCAGATAGGGCAGGTGCAGGTGATAGGGTAGGTGCAGCCTCCTCTGCCTTTGATAGGGCAGCAGCCTCCTCCTCTCTGTGATAGGGGCAGGTCCCTCTATCTGTGATAGGGATAGGTGCCCTCCTCGCCTTGATAGGGCAGGTGCAGCCTCCTATCTCTGTGATAGGGTAGGTGCAGCTCCTCCTTGCTCTTGATAGGGCAGGTGCAGCCTCCTCGCCTGTGATAGGGGCAGGTGCAGCCTCCCTCGCCTGTGGTAGGGTAGGTGCAGCGCCCTCGCCTCCTGTGATAGGGCAGGTGCAGCCTCCCATCTCTGTGATAGGGGTAGGCAGCGCCCTCGCCTGTGATAGGGGTAGGTGCAGCCTCCCATCTCTGTGATAGGGCAGGTGCAGCTCACTGCTCTGTGATAGGGGCAGGTGCAACGCTCCTAGCTCTGCGTGACTCAGGGCAGGTGCAGCTTCCTCTCGCTCTGTTATAGGGGACAGGTTCAGTTCCTCCCTGCGCCTGGTGATAGGGCAGGTGCAGCTCTCCCTCTCTGGTAATAGGGGCAGGTGCAGCTCTCCCCGGCTCCTGTAATAGGGTAGGTGCAGCCTCCTCTCTGTAATAGGGCTAGGTGCAGCCTCCCCCATCTGTAATAGGGGCAGGTGCAGCCTCCCTGCTCTGTAATAGGGGTAGGTGCAGCCTCCCCCATCTGCAATAGGGCAGGTGCAGCCTCCCTGCCTTTAATAGGGGTAGGTGCAGCCTCCCCCATCTGCAATAGGGGTAGGTGCAGCCTCCCCTATCTGTAATAGGGGCAGGTGCAGCTCTCCTCGCCTCTGTAATAGGGGTAGGTGCAGCCTCCTCGTTCTGTAATAGGGCAGGTGCAGCCTCCCCCATCTGTAATAGGGTAGGTGCAGCCTCCTCTCTGCAATAGGGGCAGGTGCAGCCTCCCCCGCTCTGTAATAGGGGCAGGTGCAGCCTCCTCGCCTCTGTGATAGGGTAGGTGCAGCCTCCTCTCTGTGATAGGGCAGGTGCAGCTCTCCTATCTCTGTGATAGGGCAGGTGCAGCTCCTCTCTGTGATAGGGCAGGTGCAGCCTCCTCGCTCTGTGATAGGGCAGGTGCAGCTCTCCCTCGCTCTATGATAGGGTCAGGTGCAGCCCTCCTCGCTCTGATAGGGGCAGGTGCAGCCTCCTCTCTGTGATAGGGGCAGGTGCAGCTCTCCCTCTGTGATAGGGCAGATGCAGCCTCCTCGCTCTGTGATAGGGGCAGGGCAGCCTCTCCTCTGTGATAGGGACAGGTGCAGTTCTCCCCATCTGTAATAGGGGCAGGTGCAGCCTCCCTCTGCAATAGGGGCAGGTGCAGCCTCCCCTCGCTCTGTGGTAGGGGTAGGTGCAGCCTCCCTCGCCTGTGTGGTAGGGGTAGGTGCAGCGCCCTCGCTCCAGTGATAGGGCAGGTGCAGCCTCCCATCTCTGTGATAGGGCAGGTGCAGCTGTACTCGCCTGTGATAGGGCAGGGGCAGCCTCCTTGCTCTGTGGTAGGGGCAGGTACTGCGCCCTCTCTCTGTTATAGGGGCAGGTGCAGCTCTCCTCGCTCTGTGGTAGGGGTAGGTGCAGCGCTCCTCGCTCTGTGATAGGGCAGGTGCAGCTGTCCTCGACTGTGATAGGGCAGGTGCAGCTCTTCTCGCTCTGTGGTAGGGGCAGGTGCAGCCTCCTCGCTCTGTGATAGGGACAGGTGCAGCGCCCTCGCTCTGTGGTAGGGACAGGTGCAGCTCTCCTCGCTCTGTGGTAGGGGTAGGTGCAGCGCTCCTCGCTCTGTGATAGGGGTAGGTGCAGCTGTCCTCGCTCTGTGATAGGGACAGGTGCACCTCTTCTCGCTCTGTGGTAGGGGTAGGTGATGTGCTCCTCGCTCTGTGATAGGGGTAGGAGCAGCTGTCCTCGACTGTGATAAGGGCAGGTGCAGCTCTTTTCCTCTGTGAAAGAATGATAACAGTTTATGTAACACTGACCTTTAATTGTGTTTTTTAACCTCCACCATCTCGGTTATGTTATTTTCAGCATATGTCTGACTGTATCTGCCCACAAGCCATTTCGCCTACGTAAATTTACCTTCACATAGATAGGTGATTATGTGCTCCTTTTAGTTCCCACACATGTTCCGCTTTTTGAACTTTTTGTCATCTAAAACAAGCCTTAGCTCTAACAAGGCCTCGTTAAGAGCGCTAATATGGTCCTCTGTCAGAAAGTAGTTCAATGAAAGCACACATTTACTCACCTTCACGTCTTGCCGCCAAGAACCTTGGGTGAAGTGGTCTTCAACAAACCATGCGAATCATAAGAGGCAGCTAAGGGGATCGGGTGGTCACGCCAATTGACCGGGTGGATGTATGTTATTCTAACCCAGTTGCGAAGATCGATGCCCATGATGTCAACCGGACTCGCCCAGACTCGATTATTTACAAACCATATACCTGCCTCGAGTGGAATATTTCATTGCAGATTGTTGCTTTAAACCAACAAACGTAGTGCAATCACCCTTCTATAAGTTATATTTCTGTACACTGATGAATGTCTCGCATAATAATATAAAATGATCCTCATATTTGTTCATTTTAATTTTTTATACTTTTCTCCAATCATTGCCTGATTAGGATTCCATTCCAGTCGTATTAAGGTGTATTCTTTTTAATGAACGTATTGTCTGATAGTCTGATAATATTAGCGTGTATATATTGATGCATTTATACACTGAATGTGTAATATCAGCCTGATAGAGTCGTATACAGACTGACGGGGATGATTGCTGTGTGTAATAATGATCGTGTTATTGGAATATTCTTCCAGACACAGACGCTCCCAGGTTGCAGCTGAATAGGCATCGAAGAGATCCAGCTGAATGTATATATATGTATATATGTATATATGTATATATATATATATGTATATAAATACCTATAGTCCCTTCGCTGTCTCTAGGGGCGGTGGGGTAGCCTAATGGTTAAAGCGTTGGCTCGTCAGGCCGAAGACCCGGGTTCGAATCCCCACATGGGTACAATGTGTGAAGCCCATTTCTGGTGTCCCCCGCCGTGATGTTGCTGGAATATTGCTAAAAGCGGCGTAAAACCAAACTCAGTCAGTCAGTCAGTCAGTCGTCTCTAGGGGGACGGTGAGGGAGCCTAGAGGTTAAAGCGTTTGCTCGCCATGGCGAAGACATGGGTTCGATTCCCTACATGGATATAAAGTGTGAAGCCCATTTATGTCGTCTCACCCCATGATACTGTGGAATACTGCTCAAAGCGGCGTAAACCTATACTCACTCACTCGCTCGGTGTCTGCGTGTTATCAGCTATGCCATGTACCCGCCCACCGTACATTCTCCTACACGATACAGTCAAAACTGTTAGCAAAGCGTTAAGACTGTTGCATCTACCATATGTTCGCGTAGACGTAATGCAGTCGAAACACAATTAAAGGTGCTTAGAATTTGGTTCCTTAGAACGACCTTAGCACCCTGACGGACGTAGTCCCGAGACAGGACCGAGACGTATCGTAGTCGTAGCGCAAAGGTTATCTCGTTCAACAGAAAGATCTTAACGCGGAGACGATCGTTACAACCACACCTTGTCAAAGGCCTACAACAGCGGTAGCGTTAATGTCGGGGCATTTGTGAACTGCGGACGATTAAAATATAGACGGCCGTAAACAGTATTTGACGTAGGAGTTGAATAAATTTGTTACTTATACTCGGTTAAACTTGATTCCTTGTCATAGTCCGTCGGGGGCAGTAAATAGTTCTCATGATATCGACCACTAGTTTGTCTTGTCACACTGTATTATTCCCATGCTTCGCCACTTACATTTAGCTTTTGCTGAATTCATCGTTAGACATGCAACTGACAAGCATACCAAACGTTATCTGAGAGTGAGTGAATTTAGTTTTACGCCGCTTTTAGCAATATTCCACGAAAATCACAGCAAAGGGGGGGGTGGGGGTTGGGGCACCAGAATGGGTTTCACAAATTGTACCCATGTGGGAATCGAACCCGGGTTCTCGGCGTGACGAGCGAACGCTTAACCACCAGGCTACCCCACTGCCCCCACATTATCTGAGGGTTGACAAGGGACATAAAGTATGGATATAAAGTCAGTTCTATTTCTCCAGACACCTGCAAATTTATTTCTGTGTTCAAGCTTCGAGCTGGGATCTGAATGCGAACATAACGCTTGGTGTTGCTGTTCCTTGAAAATTAACATTTGTGGTTAGACTCAGATAATTTTCTAATTGAATAATTTAGTGAATGGCACCCAGAATGTTACCGAAATGGACACTGTTCCCCCCCAAAGGACCAGAGATTCTATCATCTGGCTGGGTGAAGGTGACGTTGGAATAATCAACAAACGCTGGTATTGAAAGCTCACAAGCCCTATGGAGGCTGTGAAACCAGGAACTTATCGACTACAGAATATAAAACATTTGTTGTAGGTTATAAACCTTTGTTCTTATGCGTGCGAATAAACTGGCTTTGTGCAAAAACATGAATAATGTTGCTTCACATTGGATAAAATGTAAGTTGATGTGAAGCAATGGATCTCAATACATTGTTGACGTCACATCTGCTACGTCTGTTGGAGAAAAACTAACACATGTTGAAATAATAACTAAAACATCGTTTTGCTCGCTGGTCGGATCCTAGTCACTGGGCGCCATATTTTTCTAGAGGCGCTTATTGGTTTCAGAGAAGTGCATTACGTTCGTGGCGTCTTTGTCCATTTGAAAAAGCGAGACAAGATTTAGAAAAGAACCTTGTGGTAAAGGCGTGTTTTTGGATCCCTTTGTCGAGTTACAATCCTTAGATGTCCAGGATGGTGGTTTCGATTGAAAGGACCAGTGTGTTTCACCGTCTTGTTTCTGCTCGTAGGGACAAGTGAAGATCCAGGATAGAATTGGTCTTCAGCAACCTATGTTTGTCATAAGAGGCGACTAACGGGATCGGGTGGTCAGGCTCGCTGACTTGGTTGACACATGTCATCGTATACCAATTGCATAGATCGATGTCCATGCTGTTGATCACTTGATTGTCTGGTGCAGACTCTATTATTTAAAGACTGCCGCCATATAGCTGGAATGTTGCTGAATGCGGCGTAAAACTAAACTCACTCACTCACGCCTGCTCGTAAACTTTACTGCAAAGTGGTTGCTCCTCTTGTCGCGTTAACCGACTCAAATAAACCAGAGTTGAGCCTATCTAACGCACTTGCTCATTCCAACTGTTAAAACTTTCTATAGAAGTTCGTGTGTCTTCTCTTTGTTGTGTGACCCCGCATTGAACAATATCCAAGCTATATGACAGCGATCAGTAAATGGTCAAATCTGGGCTAGGCAATCCAATGATTGACGTCATGAACATCCACGTACACAATTGGTATATGATTACATGCAACAGAAAGTTTGACTACCCGACCCCTTAGTCGTATCCTACTACAAGTATAGTTGTCTCTTACGACAAGACCCGTGAAGGTCCGGGTTAGAATAATGGCCTTCAGTAACCCATGCTTGTCGTAAGAGGCGACTGACGAGATCGGGTGGTCAGGCTCGCTCATTTGGTTGACACATGTCATCGGGTCCCAATTGCGCAGATCGATGCTCATGGTGTTGATGACTGGATTGTCTGGTCCAGACTCGATTATTTACAGACCGCCGCCATATAGCTGGAATATTGCTGAGTGCGGCGTAAAACTAAACTCACTCACTCTCTCTTACGACAAGCTACCCCTGAAGATCCGGGATAGAACTTGTCTTCGGCAACCCATGCTCGTCGTTGGTGGCGACTGACGGGAACCCATAACTACAGAGGTGACCTTCTAATAGCTGTTGGACAGGTATGAGGGGGAAGATGCATCGTGCCTGTATGTGAAACCTATGAAGAATATACTATATTCTAAATAAACTTTAAGATGGCGTTACTGAGATATTTGCAGGCTTATCTTTATGTACCTCATTTGTCATTAGTTGTATAACTACTTGAATCTATGGGTCTGAAACACATGCTGAGTCTAGTCTCAGGTTACCACAATTCCAGTAGGAAACTGTTGGACATTTCGTTTGCCCGCACCAGCTATACGAAGTAGCCTGCGTTTTGAGTGAGTGAGTGAGTATGGTTTAACGCCGTTTTTAGCAATATTCCAGCAATATCACGGCGGGCGACACCAGAAATGGGCTTCACGAAGGATACATTTATAACTGATCTTCCTTGGGATTCAATTTACCTGAAACCTTTTAAAACAACTGAGGATACAAAATTAAGATGGTTTCAGTATCGCTTGCTTCACAAACTAATTCCAACCTATGTATATTTATGTAAAATCAAACTTTGCCTTGTTGATACATGTAACTTTTGTAACCCTGAAAAACAAACTCCAGTTCATTTATTCTGGAAGTGCCAAGAAATTCAAACCTTTTGGACATCTTTATCATCATGGCTCAATGAACATTGTCCACATTTTCACAACATGACTTTTAGTTCAGAAACTTGTACAGTTTACCCTTAAGGAAAATATTGTTAAAGATGATGTATTTGATCTCATTCGGCCATTGACCATTTATTATTTACAAGTGTAAACCTATGGAGGATTGTAAGATCAGCTTGAAAATGTTTACACATATTCTAACAAAGCGCTATACTATTGAGTGTCATATGTATTTCAGCAGGTCTAAACATAATAAATTCTATGTTAAATGGTCTATGTACCATCCACTCTTTGAAAAGTCATTTGATTAGCATGTGTGTATTGCCACCAGCAGCTTTTTGTTACTGTTCGTGTGAATCTTTGGTATTGCATGTTTATACTGTATGTACTCTTTGTATGCATGTGTGTGAGGCAGTTGTTCTGTCTTGCTAAAAAAACTAAATCCTTTCTGATGTCTTTTCCTCAAAAGAGGGCAAGGTTTTCCCTGGCTCCGTGTTCCCACCTGTAACAGGGATTTAGCAATAAGATATTAAATACAGATAAAAAAACATGGGTTTCACACATTGTACTCATGTGGGGAATCGAATCCTTTCTTATGTCTTTTCCTCAAAAGAGGGCAAGGTTTTCCCTGGCTCCGTGTTCGCACCCGGGTCTTCAGCGTGACGAGCGGACGCTTTAACCATCAGGCTACCCCACCAGCCCGCCTGCGTTTTGGAACTCGCGCCCGTTCCGCAAAGCCAGCTCAATGCAAAGGCTATCGTTACTACCATTTTTGCATACAATCGCTGTGGTCGCTTTGTTAAACAGGTTGTTAATAGGGAAAAGCAGACATGGTGGGTGAGTGGGCTTGGTTTACCGCCGTGATGTATTCCAGGAATGGCAAGGCGTGTCAGCTAAACGTGGGAGGAAATCCCGAAGTAATAGACGTGTACCACATGGGTGAGACCGACGAGCGCTGTACGATTCGGACAAACCAAGGATCATAATCAAGAGGGACATCCATGGATGGTAGGATGGGTGGGTGGGAATGGATGGATGGTAGGATGGGTGGGTGGGTGGTAGGATGATAGGATAGATGCGTGGATGGGTGGGTGGGTGGATGGTAGGATGATGGTAGGATGGATGGGTGGGTGGGTGGCTGGGTGGATGGATGGATGGATGGATGGGTGGGTGGGTGGATGGCTGGGTGGATGGATGGATGGGTGGTGGATGATGGGTGGATGATGGATGGGTGGTGGATGATGGGTGGATGATGGATGAACAGGGTGAGATTTAAACCAACGACCATACGTCTAAGGGAGACAATTCCCTACACCCCCAGAATCTAAGAATGCTATATACTTTATTGAAGATATACCACACTGTCTCTGGAAATAGCTTTAAACTGCTGCCAAGAATAATAAAACCTGGAAAATTATTCAGAACCAAAGTCATGTCTGTATCCGAAAGGTCGGAATAACCCTTAAAACGCTTCAATAATATGGAATATGCCAGCTCTAGGGTGATTTAAAAAAAGGTTTATTTTTAACCGGTGTAGTCTTTCCAAGTTATTACCTGTCTGGTTTTTAAAACGCAGACACTTGACTACGTCATTTCAGAAGCTAATGGCAATGTGACCTATCCACTGATCATTTGAACAATGACTCCGAGTATCAATATGGCCAGCCACATGATGATGCGTTTCTATAACATTTGAAATACTCAAATTACATGTAGATGTGCTGCATTTGAAAGTAACGAAGCTTATTATTCGGAAAACTTTTTAAACCGGCGAAGTTTAAGACGCCATATGGATATTCCCAGTTAGAAGGGACATTGTGGTCGTCTGGGTCGCTGTTCTTAGCAGTGTAGAGTTGCCTCCCTTGGGCACATCAGAAACTGATGATCGTTGGTTCAAATCCCGGTGAGAGAGAGAGAGAGAGAGAGAGAGAGAGAGAGAGAGAGAGAGAGAGAGAGAGAGTGTGTGAGAGAGAGTGTGAGTGAGAGAGAGAGAGAGAGAGAGAGAGTGTGGGGGTGTGTGTGTGTGTATGTGTGTGTGTGTGTGGATGGATGGATGTACTAATATGTGTTTGTATATGTATTACGTATGTATGTGTGTGTGTGTCGTGTGCGCGTCGGTGTATGCACGTACTAATAAGTAAATCGGTTTGTGAGCGATTATCGTCAGCCTTGAATGGGTGAGGTATTGTTATCGCGGCTATAAGCAATATTCACTCAGAATCTGACTAACTACGTATTGACTATGTCCTATGCAAATATTATAAACGAGGGGCGGTGGGGTAGCCCAGTGGTTGAAGTGTTCGCTCGTGACACCGATACCCCACATGGGTACAACGTGTGAAGCCCATTTCTGGTATCCCCCGTGATCATGTGCAGGAACCATGACCACTGAGCCTCCAATAGGATTGTGTTCAGCGAAGCGTGTCCTCTGTGATCACAAAGAAGGTCGTTCAGAAAACCTCTCTAAAAAGTCCTATTTTTTATTATAATACAATAATACGTTGCTTTATCTCGTATTCACATTTATCTGTTGTTTTAAATGATATATTTTACATAATTATGACATACCTGCAAATCCTGTTACTTTGCGTTACAAATACATGACCTTGCATGTGCAGTTAATAGTATTGCTGGAATATTGCTAAAAGCGGCGTAAACCCCAACTCACTCACTAACTCTCTGATGATACAGAAGTGGCTGCTTATGGAGACCATACACGATACTAAAATGCCATATACCCTGCCTCCTAAGTTACGTTACCAAATGCGCTATCTAACAACGTGTTATTGTAATGAATAAAGATCATCTGTGTGTTTACTTCACGTTGTTTTCTTTGCATGCTTTCATTAGCAAACATAAATCTTTTTCTTTTCCACTGTCTCACAGTTTTACGTCGTTTGCGTTTATTATGGAACTGAGTATACTTACATATATATACGATACCAACCCTCGCAGTTCATACCATGTTAAATAGGACGGGATTGCTCCAAAATACTTACGTAAACTCACACATGACCTTCCTGGTCGACTGGGAGGCATTATTACATGCTTTCAACGACGGATACTTTAAATACGTTTCAAATATAGTACTTATTGATTGTGTACCTGAGGGCGAAACGCTCAATCCCAATTATCCCTAAGCGTAATGTATATGGGGTCGTTGCTCCGCGACAAACTATTACTGCAAAAAACTAAACTGTAAGGCCCCAGCCCGAAGCCCTGTGTGAAATAGAGGGAGTAAGTTGATTTTCAACTCCGCTTTGATCAGGATTCCATCCCGACGTGTCCTCTTAATGTGAGAACAAGACATGCCTGGAGTGACTCGGGGCGTCTGTGATTGACGTACCAAGGGACGTTACTCTGCACAGCGAATTGCGGGGCCTTCCAACGCCTCGATCAGGGTCGGGGTTGAAGCTGTAATGAGTCGTGTAATGACGCGGGTAACCTCAGTTCTTGAATTTAGTGAGTGAGTTTAGTTTTATGCCGCACTCAGCAATATTCCAGCTATATGGCGGCGGTCTGTAAATACTCGAGTCTGGACCGGACAATCCAGTGATCAACAGTATGAGCATGGATCTACGCAATTGGGATACGATGAAATGCGTCAACCAAGTCAGCGAGCCCGACCACCTCCGATCCCGTTAGTCGCCTCTTACGACAAGCATGGGTTGTCGAAGACCAATTCTAAGAGGCGACTAACGGGATCGAGAGATCAGCTCGCTGACTTCGTTGACACATGGTATCATATCACAATAGCGTAAATCGATGCTCATGACGTTGATCACTGGATTGTGTGGTCCAGACTCAATTATTTACAGACCGCCGTTATATAACTGGACTATTGCTGAGGGTGGCGTTATTCACCAAACACAACAACTGTGGTGACGTGAATCGTGGCGCTGACGATTGTGGAGTCGATATCGTTGTAGTTGATAGTGTCGCTGTTGGTGATATTGACTGTATGGTGCCGGTTACAGTGTGCGGAAATTTTGGTGATGTAACGATATCTGAATATCGACGTTGATCACGGTGATGGTGACGTTGACGGTGTTTAAGTTGGTGTACATTACGGCGCGGGGACCATGATGCCAGCTCTGATGGCAATGGTGATGGTGTTTGTGTCGGTGTATGTGACGTCATGACGGTGGCAGGGTGTGGGGAGCTAGGTGTGACAGTTATAGTGAAGTTCAATGCATTTGTGTCGATGTATGTGACTGCGACGTTGAAAACGACATTGATAGTGTTTGCGACGGGGTCCGTGACGGTGGCTCCGTGGTGTTGGACCTGACGTTGAACGATGGCGCGATGCATTTTGTTTGAGGTGGCTGTGGCCTTTAGGTCTATACCGTTGCCGGACAACCTGTGTTGGATCTGCGGTCACAAAACTCTCAACCACACCAGCAAAGAAGACTGACTGACTGACTGAGTTTAGTTTTACGCCGCTTTTAGCAATATTCCAGCAATATCACGGCGGGGGACATCAGAAATGGGCTTAACACATTGTGCCCATGTGGGGAATCGAACCCGGGTCTTCGGCGTGACGAACCAACGCTTTAACCACTGGGCTACCCCACCGCCCCCCAGCAAAGAAGAACCCTATTTCACCAGCAAAGACGAAATTTTCGAAAACAATTACTTTGTTGAGTAAACACAAAATCCCCGTATGCTCATTTTGTCAAGAACCGAATCGTGCGTAAATAAATTAATTTGATGTACTCTTATATGGATCGAAATTTGTTTTTCAGTGCATTGGGAATTATAGTCACTATCATTGATAGGAGTCAATCACCATATCATAACCGAATCACTGTTGCGTTTCTAATGCTCTTCAGTATATTTACTTTACGAAGGTGTTTTGCAAGGTTCACAGTAAACGCTGATGATTTGGTCGTGATTAATTTCCGTTGCCATAGTTTTACAGCGTGTTGTAATGAAAGCCAGTGAACTGGTTACGACATTGCCAGGCGAGTGTTTACAAGATGTACGTAGCGTTGTCTATTTGTGTTCCCATTAAATGACAACCATTTTCGATATTTCCTCGGCGTTTCTTCGCCACAGTTTCGTATTACAAAGAACACATCAATATTTCGACACTTGGTGATGACTATAGACTCACACAACAGTTGTCTGCATCGCCAAGGTGAGTGTTGACACACACAGGTCATTATTGAAAGCATTAATTAAAACATCCCTAAATGATCAACTTCTGACAAATACTGGCAGAACCAAATAATATGTGGAACTTAGAAATCAATATATTCAAATGCAAAACAAGTTTCCTGGCAACCATAAATATTATGAGACATTTCGTTGCCGCCTTGTTGACAACACACAGAGTTGACTCGACTGTCAGTGTAGAGTCTGGACAACAGAGTGAGTGAGTATATGGTTTTACGCCGCTTTTAGCAATATTCCAGCAATATCACTGCGGGGACACCAGAAATGGGCTTCACACATTGTACCCATGTGGGGAATCGAACCCGGGTCTTCAGCGTGACGAGCGGACGCTTAAACCACTAGGCTACCCCACCGCCCCCTGGACAACAGAGCAAGTATACTACTCAAAATAGTTTAAGCAACACTCCATTGTTTCTAAGTGAGTAGTGAGTTAGTGAGTGATAACATACTTAATGGCATGAATTTGCCTTGAATAAACGTCTACAAAGCTGACCAATATGTCGGTAAATTTACCCCGTGAGACGTTTTTGAGGGAATATATCAACTAGAGTGTCAAATGTCCTTCGAAGGCAGCTGGACTCCACAGCACGTATTTGATAAGGCTTCATATAGAGGCACGGTGCCAAAGTGCGCGCAAATCACACAAAAAGGTCCCCCTGATCTTAGAACCTGCTTGCAGTTTATGACAAGTGAAAAATCGCGTTGTTATTCTCACAAAACTAATCCCATTCAATGTGTGACCATAACACGGTGTTCAGTGAAAGGCATTCGCATTTTCATAGTTCTGACTTCAGTGTACAAAATAGGACGTTGGTATAAATGGCGGGACACGGAGAATGGGTTTTCTGTATTTAAGCCGTGTTTTGTACAGCGTGTTGAGGTTGGCTACCTGTGGGTGTGTAGTTTTTTTAACAAACATGTTTGTCGTAAACATCTGGCGCATGCCCACACAAAGATGAGGAAGTGTGTAAAGAGAGGAATTCAATCAAATGCCAACATATTTGCATAACATTGTGTTGGCGGACGCCGCACAGCGCCCCTGACCTTTCTCGGGTCACCCATCTCCTTTTATGAAAACTGCGTTTTCGTTCAATTGAAAACTGGTTCTATGAAGAAAAGAAATCTGATTTTGCGAAAATGGGATATAAATTGCCGAATTCTTCCGACACTCGACGGAGATTTTCCACACTCGACGCAGATTATACTAGCGAAAACAGATTCCCATGCACCATAAAAATACATTTCAATCGAATTGCCATGGATTTTTAAAAGCATGCATGATGAATAATGCGGAGGATTTTCATTGAGTTGAAGGCCACAGTCCGATGCAGAGGAGCGCTGTTCTGGTTGTACATGACACCTTTAGTGTGATGCATCGACGTCGTGATGGCAGCAGACGTTTGTGCAGTTGCAGTCGTCCCCGTGGAGGAACGTTGCTTATGGATATTTAGCAACACGTTTAGCTCAATGTCTCATACAATTTCCTGAGCAGATTAGAATAATATTGGTCATTACTATTCACACCTTTCAGGAGGTAGCCTTGTTGTAGGGTTCCGTGGACTCTCAGAAGCCCGAAGCCAACACCTTGTCAGGTATTGGAGTACACTGTCATCATCGACGAAGCCAGTGTGTGAGTCAGGTTTATGATGCTTTTGCCAATATTAGAAAAATATCCTTATTTTCCTTGTATGGCTGGTAGCACGTTCGCAAGTTATTGACTTGCCTCGGCATGTGTTTGTGACGGTTGCAATGAGTGAGTGAGTTTGGTTTTACGCCGCTTTTAGCAATACTCCAGCAATATTACGGCAGGGGACACCAGAAATGGGCTTCACATATTGTACCCATGTGAGGAATCAAACCCGGGTCTTCGGCGAATCGAGCGAACGCTTTAACCACTAGGCTACCCCACTGCCCCTGTCACAGTCGCTTCTTCCGCGAACACTTACTACCATAGTGACTCATAAACATATGTTAATGATAAAAGCTGCTTTAAGCAGAGTTTTTTTTATTATTATGAAAAAGGAAGTTGTCGCTTATATTTATTCTGATCAAGAGCTTAGAAAACCTTAGCCCTGAATTAATTTGTTGCTATACCCAGATAACTCCTCTATTCATCACCATTCTCCTCAGTGGTAGAAATAAAAAGTAATCCTGACCTTGGACCACCTTAGAGGCTCATTGATCCTCTTCTGACCTCCACTGCCCATCTCTTAACAGCCAAAGGAAGAAACGTCATCAATGGCCACATACACGGCGACTGTAGTTGCCCTTTCAGTCGGAGATACTTGGTGGCAGCAGTTGATAGACACTAGAGAATACCTAGTCACTTTGAACAAACATGCTGCCTGGCTACGTGTTTGGTTCAAACACAACCTGTTGATATTGTCCAAAATACATTCAAACTGCTGTACGCTATACACCCTTAGTAGGTAGGGTCAGAGTGTTTCAGCCACCTCTTGTGTAGATAATCCCTCACCCTGTACAAGGAGCGGTCGTTGTGAACTGATAAACCATTCTGGAATGCTTCCGCTTTTCTAAGCATTTGAGCCGTGTATCATGATTACTCGAGTTCGTTAGTGAGAAATGGAAGGTTTTGCTTTCTTTGTTGTCAGAAAACATGTCTGCATATTTTCAGGAAGGATTTTGATGCATTGTAATCCCAACAATTGATCTTCAGAAAATCACGTCTCTTCAAATGTATGAAACAAATGATTCCGATTTCCTAATTTGGAAAAAAAAACCCCATTTGATTCGTGTCTTTTGATGTCATCTGTCAATGATTATAGTTGAAGATGAAGATGAATCTCGTTTGACTGCGCATGAAAGCGAGAAATTATTTCTAGAGCAAGTCATGTATGGCGGTCTCCTGATAGTTGGTGGTGGTCTAGGGTAACTCATGTAAGGTGGTCTGTTGATAGTGGGTCGTGGTTTAGGGCAACTCATGTATGGCGGTCTGTTGATAGTGGGTGGAGGTCTGGGGCAACTCATGTATGGCTGTCTGTTGATAGTGGGTGGTAGTCTGGGGTAACTCATGTATGTTGGTCTCTTGATAGTTGGTGGTGGTCTAGGGCAACTCATGTATGGCGGTCTGTTGATAGTGGGTGGTGGTCTAGGGTAACTCATGTATGGCGGTCTGTTGATAGTGGGTGGTGGTTTAGGGCAACTCATGTATGGCGGTCTGTTGATAGTGGGTGGTGGTCTAGGGTAACTCATGTATGGCTGTCTGTTGATAGTGGGTGGTGGTCTAGGGCAACTCATGTATGGCTGTCTGTTGATAGTGGGTGGTGGTCTAGGGTAACTCATGTAAGGTGGTCTGTTGATAGTGGGTCGTGGTTTAGGGCAACTCATGTATGGCGGTCTGTTGATAGTGGGTGGAGGTCTGGGGCAACTCATGTATGGCTGTCTGTTGATAGTGGGTGGTAGTCTGGGGTAACTCATGTATGTTGGTCTCTTGATAGTTGGTGGTGGTCTAGGGCAACTCATGTATGGCGGTCTGTTGATAGTGGGTGGTGGTCTAGGGTAACTCATGTATGGCTGTCTGTTGATAGTGGGTGGTGGTCTGGGGTAACTCATGTATTGTGGTCTGTTGATAGTGGGTGGTGGTTTAGGGCAACTCATGTATGGCGGTCTCTTGATAGTGGGTGGTGGTCTGGGGTAACTCATGTATTGTGGTCTGTTGATAGTGGGTGGTGGTTTAGGGCAACTCATGCATGACGGTCTGTTGATAGTGGGTATTGGTCTGGGGCAACTCATGTATGGCAGTCTCTTGATAGTTGGTGGTGGTTTAGGGCAACTCATGTATGGCTGTCTGTTGATAGTGGGTGGTAGTCTGGGGCAACTAATGTATGGCAGTCTGTTGATAGTGGGTGGTGGTCTTGGGTAACTCATGTATGGCGGTCTCTTGATAGTTGGTGGTGGTTTAGGGCAACTCATGTATGGCTGTCTGTTGATAGTGGGTGGTAGTCTGGGGCAACTAATGTATGGCAGTCTGTTGATAGTGGGTGGTGGTCTTGGGTAACTAATGTATGGCTGTCTGTTGATAGTGGGTGGTAGTCTGGGGCAACTAATGTATGGCAGTCTGTTGATAGTGGGTGGTGGTCTTGGGTAACTCATGTATGGCGGTCTGTTGATAGTTGGTGGTGGTCTAGGGTAACTAATGTATGGTGGTCTGTTGATAGTGGGTGGTGGTCTAGGGTAACTAATGTATGGCGGTCTCTTGATAGTGGGTGTTGGTCTAGGGTAACTCATGTATGGCGGTCTCTTGATAGTGTTTGGTGGTCTAGGGTAACTCATGTATGGCGGTCTGTTGATAGTGGGTGGTGGTCTAGGGCAACTAATGTATGGCGGTCTCTTGATAGTGGGTGGTGGTCTAGGGTAACTCATGTATGGCGGTCTGTTGATAGTTGGTGGTGGTCTAGGGTAACTCATGTATGGCGGTCTGTTGATAGTGGGTGGTAGTCTGGGGTAACTCATGTATGTTGGTCTCTTGATAGTTGGTGGTGGTTTAGGGTAACTCATGTATGGCGGTCTCTTTGATAGTGGGTGGTTGTCTCAGGGCAACCAATGTATGGCGGTCTCTTGATAGTAGGTGGTGGTCTAGGGCAACCAATGCATGGCGGTCTCTTGATAGTAGGTGGTGGTCTAGGGCAACTCATGTATGGCGGTCTCTTGATAGTTGGTGGTGGTCTAGGGCAACTAATGTATGGCGGTCTCTTGATAGTAGGTGGTGGTCTAGGGTAACTCATGTATGGCGGTCTCTTTGATAGTAGGTGGTGGTTTAGGGTAACTCATGTATGGCGGTCTCTTTGATAGTTGGTGGTGGTCTAGGGCAACTCATGTATGGCGGTCTCTTGATAGTAGGTGGTGGTCTAGGGTAACTCATGTATGGCGGTCTCTTGATAGTAGGTGGTGGTCTAGGGCAACTCATGTATGGCGGTCTCTTGATAGTTGGTGGTGGTCTAGGGCAACTAATGTATGGCGGTCTCTTGATAGTAGGTGGTGGTCTAGGGTAACTCATGTATGGCGGTCTCTTGATAGTAGGTGGTGGTTTTAGGGTAACTCATGTGGCGGTCTCTTGATAGTTGGTGGTGGTCTAGGGCAACCAATGTATGGCGGCTCTTTGATAGTAGGTGGTGGTCTAGGGTAACTCATGTATGGCGGTCTCTTGATAGTAGGTGGTGGTTTAGGGTAACTCATGTATGGCGGTCTCTTGATAGTTGGTGGTGGTCTAGGGCAACTAATGTATGGCGGTCTCTTGATAGTAGGTGGTGGTCTAGGGTAACTCATGTATGGCGGTCTCTTGATAGTTGGTGGTGGTTTAGGGTAACTCATGTATGGCGGTCTGTTGATAGTGGGTGGTGGTCTGGGGCGATTCATGTATGGCGGTCTGTTGATAGTGGGTGGTGGTCTAGGGTAACTCATGTATGGCAATCTGTTGACAGTTGGTGGAGGTCTGAGGCAACTAATGTATGGTGGTCTGTTGATAGTGGGTGGAGGTCTGGGGCAACTCATGTATGGCGGTCTGTTGATAGTGGGTGGAGGTCTGGGGCAACTCATGTATGGCGGTCTGTTGATAGTGGATGGTGGTCTGGGGCAACTCATGTATTGCGGTCTGTTGATAGTGGGCGGAGGTCTGGGGCAACTCATGCATGGTGGTCTGTTCATAGTAGATGGTGGTCTGGGGCAACTCATGTATGGCGGTCTCTTGATAGTGGGTGGAGGTCTGGGGCAACTCATGTATGGCGGTCTGTTGATAGTGGGTGATGATCTAGGGTAACTCATGTGTGGCGGTCTGTTGATAGTGGGTGGTTGTCTGGGGCGACTCATGTATGGCGGTCTGTTGATAGTGGTGGTGGTCTGGGGTCTCATGTATTGTGGTCTGTTGATAGTGGGTGGTGGTCTGGGGCAACTCATGTATGGCGGTCTGTTGATAGTGGGTGGTGGTCTGGGGTAACTCATGTATGGCGGTCTGTTGATAGTGGGTGGTGGTCTAGGGCAACTCATGTATGGCGGTCTGTTGATAGTGGGTGGTGGTCTGGGGTAACTCATGTATTGTGGTCTGTTGATAGTGGGTGGTGGTCTAGGGCAACTCATGCATGGCGGTCTCTTGATAGTGGGTGGAGGTCTGGGGCAACTAATGTATGGCGGTCTGTTGATAGTGGGTGATGATCTAGGGTAACTCATGTGTGGCGGTCTGTTGATAGTGGGTGGTTGTCTGGGGCGACTCATGTATGGCGGTCTGTTGATAGTGGGTGGTGGTCTGGGGTAACTCATGTATGGCGGTCTGTTGATAGTGGGTGGTGGTCTGGGGCAACTCATGTATGGCGGTCTGTTTATAGTGGGTGGTGGTCTGGGGCAACTCATGTATTGTGGTCTGTTGATAGTGGGTGGTGGTCTAGGGTAACTCATGCATGACGGTCTGTTGATAGTGGGTGGTTGTCTGGGGCGACTCATGTATGGCGGTCTGTTGATAGTGGGTGGTGGTCTGGGGTAACTCATGTATTGTGGTCTGTTGATAGTGGGTGGTGGTCTGGGGCAACTCATGTATGGCGGTCTGTTGATAGTGGGTGGTGGTCTGGGGTAACTCATGTATTGTGGTCTGTTGATAGTGGGTGGTGGTCTAGGGTAACTCATGTATGGCGGTCTGTTGATAGTGGGTATTGGTCTGGGGCAACTCATGTATACGATGTTTTCATTTAAAGTAGATCCCACTGTATAAACACGACGATGACATGAGTCGACCCGATCTCGTAAGTCGCCTCTTACGACAAGCGTGTTTGCTGAAGATCAATTCTACCCGGATCTTCACCGGTCATTCAGTATTGACAACCATGTCACAATGGTTCTAGGTAACTTATTATACCGACATATGATCTCCGATTATTGTTGACCTTCAAGACAATCGTCTTGTCGTTAGCTGCTCTCACCGTAGTAACCGTCATCACAAATAACGGAAGATGACTGTTTGTATTGTGCACGGAGACTGCAAGAGTGGCAGGCGATCCACGATAATGAAGACACACGCGCGTCCATTCAACGTGAGGGTTTGGTACTATCGATTTAGCTTCTCACCAATTTTATCAACCCCACAACTCGTTAAAACGACAACTTCGTGAAGGTCTTAGAATCGAACGTTTCTGCAGTTCGGCTAACGAGCAAACATAGACAGGGTGTGGAGGATGTAAGTTTTTACAGGCCTTCCTACCAACTGGTTTTGAACTCCAACAACGTGATATGTGTAGTTTTAGAAAGCGGGCGAACTAGTGAGGTTTTACACTGCCTTGACAAATTGTCCAACAATACCACTCGGGCTCATAAGAAAACAGGTTCAAACATTGTACCCATGTAGGGAATGGAACCAGGTCTTTGGGTGACGAGCGAAGGCTTCCACCACTAGGCTACCCTACGGCCACTTACGGAATTACCATAAAACAAGATATAGATTTGATATGAACTGGAACATAAACAGTTTTTTCTAGTGCGTTTTCAGATCCTAGGGCCTCTTGTACACCCTAACCAGAGGGCTTAAAAACGCACAACCTTCGCTTAGGCAATCTATAAAAAGTAATATAACCGTGTTTGATAAAGTGCAATAAAAATATATATATTTTAAAATTTAATAATGCATCATTCAACACATGTTTATGAATACATTTCCTTAATTAACTTTGTCGTGACTCACAATTTTCATGCATGGTGTTTTTTAATGTAGACAGCACAAGCTGCTTGTTAAGCTGTCAGGTGTTCATAACGTGTACGTAATGCAATGGCTGGCTCAGAATCATGGTGTACGGCGGTTCTTATGTAGCTGCCAACAAGAACGGCTCATTACGGAGTTGCCAGACAATGTAATGGTAATTGAAACCCAATATCATCCCTGAAGAGGTTATTTACCACAGGGCATCACTCTAGACTTGCCACAGGCCGTTGGTCCACGTGTAATGTCAACATGTCAACCATTTTCGATTAGTGCATCTACGGAATCGGTATCTATACTCCGTTTGCAGTGAAAACCTACCGACGAATTTCACTTTAAACAAAAAAGTAAATCAAATAAAGTGAAATTAAGATTGCGAATCCTCATTATTTTACCTTGCCAATTGAACTTTTAAATCTCAGAATTTTATTCAGCTTAGGATAAAAGCTGTTTAACAAACGATCATAGTTTCAAATCGCTATTATTGGTTTGTATTACAAGGTGGTATGCACATTAAATGAAACCTCGAGAACAAGAAGGGTTGGTTTCTACGGTAGTCTAAGTTAACGCTCATCACGTACCGCACGTGCATTTGTTTCGCTGTTCCAACTACTGCGCGTACCCCCTTGTAATACAAACCAATAATAGCGATTTGAAACTATGATCGTTTGTTAAACAGCTTTTATCCTAAGCTGAATAAATTTCTGAGATTAGTAAGTTCAATTGGCAAGGTAAAAGTAAGGTTGACGGGCTATTGGACATTTCCTGGCTTGAGTGGCAGTACGTCTTGAGGAAACACAACATCTAGTGATACGTTTCAAGGTCACTGTTCAGAAGGCCTTGCTCGGTGTAGACGGGCACCTGGAGTTTACAAGTCAACACCGGGACAGCATGGTATCCAGGTTTCAGCTGGACGGCTTTGATGGTCTTGCAATTGGCTAGAGTGAGTGAGTGAGTGAGTTTGGGTTTACGCCGCTTTTAGCAATATTCCAGCAACATCACGGCGGGGACACCAGAAATGGGCTTCACACATTGTACCCATGTGGGGAATCGAACCCGGGTATTCGGCGTGACGAGCGAATGCCTTTAACCACTAGGCTACCCCACCGCCCCTGCAATTGGCTAGAGGTGTCAATTAGGACGTTGCTTGACGTTGTCAGTTTTAGAGTGGAAGTGTAATATATAGGTAGCGATGGCATCTCAACTCAAGGGAGACAACTCATCAGCTGATAACTTCTACCTTTCTAACTCAAGTCACATGACGTCACGTTACAGTTTAGTAATGTCTCCACATACTGTTGCATGTGTTGTCCCAGACCGTTTGAGGAATGATAGTATTGTTGAACTGCTGTGACCGGCTGTTTCTCCAGACCATATAGAACATGTCTGGGATGAGACGGGACGCGGTCGACTGAACGATGCGGAGTCGATGCTTCCACTCTAGAATGCCACTCAAACAAATCAAACGATACTTCCAGTTTAGCTGGGCCATTCTAAGACATTTAAGCATCCTCCAGGCTGTCCTCAATCCTCGTGAGTCTTCAATGTGTCGCTGATGTATCAACGAAAATGGCTTTTAACAATTTTTATTGTAAATGATTCCTAAATTATAGTTATTATTAGTCACCGGCAACCAGGATTTAGGTTTGGCAATGGACATGTAAAAGTAAGACATTGATCAGACGAACGACCAAATATGATGATGATGATATTTTCAATAAGATGAAATTTACACCACTTTATATGAAGCACAAGTATTTTTAACCTTAGCGCACTGTAAGGCTAGTGTGGGAGATCTACACGGAGACTGTGTCGTATAACACAGTGATATCTGTGATGTGAGACATGCAAATAGATCTGTTGTTGTTCCAGCACAAACTCCTCTCTTGATTTCTGTGCATGTGGTAGGACCTGATCAGTGAAATAGTCTAGTATGTGTAGATACAGCTGTGCGTGTTAATACATCATCAACATTGCATAGCTTATCAGCGTCCTTTTAAAAGTGGTTCTACTCTTATCCAACAGGCACCGGCCAAAAGAGGGGTCACAAATCTGTTCTATATCCGGTTTTAGGTGCGCATGCGTTACGTCTTTCCTGCCGATTCCGAGTCATTTTTTACGCACATTTCACCTCTAAAGTTTGTTTTGCGCGTAAAAATAATTAAAACAAACTGCTCAGCTAATGTTAACTTTGTCCAGGGCACATTTACTTCACAAACTTCAATTAAACCGGTATTTGTTTTCAATCGATACCGATTAGCAGTGACTCCCAAATTGCCTAAGAGAACTCCGTCGCCTTCTGCCTACTTGTTTAAGAAGACAGGAACCCAGTTAGGGTCACGTGTGTGTATAGCGTAACCTCGTTCATCCGGACCTCGGTGCAACAAACGATCACTTTACATCCGGGAACTTGACTCCATCTTTTCTGTGTTTGAGGTCTTTTCAGATTCTTATAATGGGAATCCTAGCGCATTTCACTGTCTGATGCATTTGTAAACAGGCCAGTATCTACCATGTTGACCCATCTCGCAACGAAAGGACACTCTAACGTCAGAGATGTATTTTTAAGCTTTAGAGAATCTTTGCTCAAAGATAGGAGTGATCTTGCTGTAGCCATCTTGGTTTTTAGGTGTTGATTGTAATAACATTCAAAAGACATTTTGCTGGGAGAGACACACTGTGATCTCAGAATGCACAAAGTAACACTTTAATACCTACCTCTGTATGTTTATAAGTATTACAATGGTATATATTTCAGTAATGTGTTACTGTTGATACCAGGAAGCTTTTATTACCCTGCTACTAATGTGTCTAGAAGGCCGTGCTGCTCAATCGATATTATAGGTAGAAACCGTCTCTACTGAATTAGGGCGGTTGTGTAGAAGAAGTAGGAATCTTGTCCCTGACATATGTCATTGGTAGTTCTTAAAGGGATATTCCACTCAAATATCAAACATATTGTACAAACATATGTTATATTTGGAATTACACTTTCTTACTAAAGTACAGATTCTAGTACTTTTGTTGGGTTGAGTCCCATCCGGGATTCGAACTCACACCCTCAGAGTCAGAAACCTTATCGCTAGCACACAAAGTCAGCCGCTTAACCCATTCAGCCTTCGCGACTTCTACAAAAATGAAAGTCAGACAACTGGTAGTCTAGACTGCGGGCTTTGTGTACCCCTCTGATAAGTGGGCACGGCTCCCACGGCGGAAAGTTATGATTACACAATGCCATTTTAGAAAGTGGTCAAATGTAACATATATATGTTATATTTAGGATTACACTTTCTTATGTTTCTTAAATATAACCTGTGTTACATTTGACCACTTTCTAAAATGGCATTGTGGAATCATATTGTACGAACATGGCATACAAGTTATGTTTAAAATATATTATGGGGCGTGGTGGGCGAACTGGCTAAGGCGCCAGGCTAGTGATCCGGCGAGGTTGAGGTGACGGGATCGAGCCCACCCGAGACAGGGTGTGAAAACCTTGGAGTCAACTTTGTGTGCAGACTCTTTCAGTGTTGTCACAACCCCTAGTGTACAGTACACAACCCTGTGCACTTAAAAGAACCCACGAATCCGTTGGTACATGACCAGATGGTGGCCACATGAATACGTGCAAACACCTAGTTCCGGGTACAGCAACGTGCAGTAAACGTGGACAAAGCCATGTGCCTATGTGTCCCAGCCCACGCAGCTGTGAATGGGTACCTCGTAAGGATGGGAAAGCCACACTACATTTCAACTCGGTGCGCCTAGTGGCTGCAAGAGTTGTGTGCTCCCCAGGGAGTTGAGCTTGATAATACGACGTGCCGTTGAGATTGACATCCAGTGATCGAGGGAAAAAACAAAGCGCCTTTGAGCAGCTGATCCCATATGACGTGTCCCAAATACAACGTCTCCAACTAGAGGCCGCCGTCATTATCATCATCAACGAGTGAGTGAGTGAGTATGGTTTTATGCCGCCTTTAGCAATATTCCAGCAATATCACTTCGGGGGGACATGGGTTTCACACACTGTACCCGATCGAGTTTTCAGCATGACAAGCGAACACTAAAATTAGGCAACCCAACCGTCCCCTTCATCAACGACACACCATGAACTCTGGGTACTACCGACAGATCTACTCCAACTCACCGTGACATTTATGGCTATATTCCAACGTATTGTCGCGTCAAGCCTATAGCAACTGTCTAGAGACGCAGCAAGTTCCATAACTATCAGATTTTTAATAAGTATCCAGTAGCTGATTTGATTTGTTATCATTGGGTGTAAATCCAACGGAGGTACCGTCGCGGTATGAGAAATATGGCAGAAAAATTCTCAGGATTCTTAGGATGTACAGTGCACCCGACAGAAAGTAAAATCAACCCGTTCCATGCGAACAGGCTGCAACTGAACCAAATACACAAACAAGCTGAATATATCTGCAAGCATCTATGTGACTGTCTTCTTGTTTGTGATACCCTTTTTCACTCCTACCCCAACCCAAATCCGATCCCCAAAAGACCCGTGAAGATACGGGTTAGAATCGATCTTCAGCAACCCATGCTTGTCGTAAGAGGAGACTAACGGGATCGGGTGGTCAGGCTCGCTGACTTGGTTGACACATGTCATAGTATCCCAGTTCGATGCTCATGCTGTTGATCACTGGAATGTCTGGTCCAGACTCGATTATATGCAGACCGCCGCCATGTAGTTGGAATATTGCTGAGCGCGGCGTAAAACTAAACTCACTCACTCACTGAACTCATGTTAGGGCTAATGTGAACAGCCTTCAGTGTGGACATGGTGACACTCAGGTTGGCATGAGAATACACAATGCCATTTAGACAGTGGTCATATATATTAAATGTTATATTTGTGATTACACTTTCTCAGTAAAATGCAAATTCTAGTACCCTTAGGGTTGAGGCCAATCCAGGATTCGAACCCATACTCCCAGAGTCTGGCACCTAATCGCCAGCACACAAAGTCAGCCATCTAACCCACTCAGCCATCGCAATTCCACAAAAGTGGAGGTCGGACAAGTGGTAGTCTAGATCACGGACTTTATAGAATTTGTACTTTACTAAGAAAGTGTAATCCCAACATGTGTTCTATCAAATACAATTGTATTCTAGGCTATGAGGCCGAAATACTGAATAAATATATATCATATATCATGTAATCCCAAATATAACACGCGTTCAGTCGTGAGAAGAGTTGAGAACATTCTGAGGATGGAACTGGACAGGAGGGGTGTTCCGAGTCCTTATTCAGAACGCCCCAAGTTCATCATTTCTCGAAAGAATTTGTTTCGTTTTGAAGTTGGCCCAGCTATTGAGCGATAAGAAACCATGGGTGAATCTTGGTTAACCACTACTGGGAAGAGACTAAACAGCCACTGCATTGTAAAGATTTAACATCATCTCTGAAAAAAGGCAAAGTCTGTTCAATCAACTGACAAGGTGACGGTTTGGGCTTCCTGGCTTCCAAACGAATCCTATTATTGGACATTTTTACCTCCTGAAAGGTCAGGTCATTCTTGGCCACGATTATGTTAATCTGCTTATGCAACGGAGTGAGAATCTCAAGGCTAAACGTTGTGAGAACACTCACCAAACTTATGATGTTCCATCACGATAATGTTCATAAGTCTGTTGTCACCTTCAATCCTGCATTCTCCAGATATGGCACTGTCATGTTTCAAAACGTGATGACAGAAGCGTCTGGAAAGCATAATTCAAATAATAATGACGTGGGCAGGACTTTTTGCACCACCAGGAAGACGCCGTCTACACCATTGGGATCCACTCTCTCAAGCATCGTTGGCGGAAAAGTAAGGACCTCGGGGAGATTATGTGGCAAAAGAATTAACAGCTGACTTCATTAACGCATTTATGTTTGACGCATGCGCGGATCCAGAGGGGGTGGGTGGGTGGGGGGGTGCGCACCCTCCCCAAGAGTGTTCCAAATGTACTACATGTTTTATGCCCAGGGTTCCGAGGATTGGGGTGCACACCCACACACCACCCCACCCCACCCCAAAACGAAAATCCTGTATCCGCCCCTGTTGACGTGTTCTGTCATCTCTCAGATGTAGTCATATAGCATGATAGGAATATAGAGTCACAATATTCTGTGACGACAAACGTTGCGTTCATTGGGGAGTGGAGGTGGGGCGTAATAACCCAAGGTGATGCAATTCCCTGTGTAGGGTTGCTTCCCTTGGCCACTTCAGAAACCTATGATAGCGGGTTGAAGTCCCGGTCCGCCCCGATCAAGTATACAGATGGACTTTGATTAAGCACCCCCTGCCATATTTTAAGTTACTGACTTACCTAATGATAAATATTGAATTGTAACAGTGACTATTATTTTAACTGTATTCCCTTTCAATATTGTTTAAGGGTTTTGCTAAATCAATCGTCAAAACACATCCCAAGATGCAGTTGAAGCACACTACCCACGATTGTCTCAAAAAGCACTATTAACTCAATGCGGCTAACTGTATAAAACGCCCCAAACTTATAATGATTTACCAGTATCTGTTACAATGGCACGAAGGAGACTACCAAAAGCATTGAGATGGCAAATTATTGGAATGCACGACACCGGGATGTCATGCAGGGCTATTGGGCGATAGCTTGACATTCACCACACCGTCATAAGTCAACTTGTTCAAAAACACCGTCAAACCAACAAGGTTAAGGACTGACCAAGGCCAGGTCAAGCCCGAAAGACGTCTCAAGTTGAGGATCGGAATTTAGCAAGCCTTGTGAGACGTCAGCCTTTCACTACAAATGGCGTCCTGAAGCACCCATGGCTCCCCAACAGACGTCTGTGTAATAGAACTGTAAGAAGGCACATGGGATGAGGGCAAGAAGGATGATCAAACGTCCAGCCTTGACCAATCTTTACAAGATAACTCATTTGGAGTGGTGTTTACCCCGACGTCATTGGAATTTGACGTCATGGAGGAAGGTGCATTTATATTGCACGTCACAGACGAGCGC